>NW_027069619.1:219994-404181 GCF_002906115.3 Quercus suber
AACCTTCAGAGAATCTATAGTAGAATTCAAAATTGTTAGGAAAATCCTTATGTCCTTACTTGAAAGATTCCATGCCAAGATCACTGCCATTGAAGAAGTGAAGGACATTGATCAAATTCCTTTGATTGAGCTTGTAGGGAACCTTTAAATCTATGAGATGGGATTAGGTTTAATGGGAAAATGTGGAAAGAGTAGAAACATGGCTCTTAAGGGTATAGATGAAGAGATTGATAACTCTGAAGATGAAAGTGAAGATGATGAGAAGGATAAGGATCTAACCTTCATAACTTGTGAGATTATCAAGCTTCTTCAATCTAGGAAAAAGAATAAGGACAAACCTTCTAGGAAATGCAAATCCTCTAAGAAGGGTAAGAGTGAGAAACCCCTTATCCAGTGCCATGAGTGTACAGGTTTTGGTAATATAAAGATAGAGTGCCCAAACTACCTTATGAAGAAAAAAAACAAGAAGTCAAAAGATAAAGAGTTTGTTGCCACCTGGAGTGATATTAAGAATGACTCTTCTAATGAGTATGTGGATGAATGTGGTCACTTTATAGTTATTGCTGACATAACTGATAAGGTGATTGTGGAGAGTGCTAGTGACAGTGAGGATTCTTCTGATGATGAAGTACCTAAGAAGATGACCCTTCAAGAAACCCATAATAAGCTATGCAATGAATTTATAAAATCTAAAAAGACTTCTCATCTTTGTAGAAAAGAGCTTAATGAGGTAAAAACTGAAAAAGCTGATCTGTTAGTCAAAGTAAATGAGACTACAAGGTTAGTTGAGACTTTTGTTATAGAGAACACCTCTTTAGAAGAGAAGGTCTAGAATCTCGAGGTTGAACTTAGTCAAGTTAGAACTCAAATAGAAAGGATGTCTAGTGCAAAGCTTGATGAGGTATTGAGTGCTCAAAAACCTAGTTCTGATAAGACTGGCTTAGGATATGTTGACTCCTCCGGTCCTTCTTCTTCCACAGCTTCTGGATTAAAGACTATTTTTGTGCCTTAATCTGAGAAAGGTGATAAAAGGTATGAAATCCAAAATTGATTTGACTAATTCTAAATCTTTTTTTAGACCTCGTGTTTGTCACCATTGTGGTGTTTCTGGACACATTCGTCCTAATTGCTTTAAGTTGTATCTTCAAAATCAATTGTCCAAACGGTCACAGGTTTCCTCTCAAAGACCTACACCTTTGTTTGGAGAGTTATTAAAAGTTTTGAACTTTTTAACTCAATTTCTAGAGAATTCTAATTCTTCTATGTCCTTTAGTAGACATACTAGGACACGTACCTTTTCATCTTCACGGCTAAAGACTCGTGATGTGTGGGTGAGAAAGGAGCCTAAGACTTAATTGTCTTTTCTGTTTGTCCTCTACTTTAATTCTTTTTATCTAAAGTAGGACTCTCTTTGCTTGATTTCTTTTCTACTTTTGGAATCATGCTTTCATGCATCTGCACCTTTCTTTCATGCTTTCACATTGTTTGTTTGTTTTTATTTGGTTGCTTAGTCTTTATTTTATTTATTTTTTTACAATATAAATTGAAAAATCATAAAAATATAAAAACAATGTGTGTTTGTGTACATTGGTACTTGTGTACCTTAGATGGCCATTGAAACAAAATTGTCTAAATTTTGTATCTTTTGTAGTTTAGATGAGCATCTCAATGCACGACTAAGCAAGTGAGTTTTGTGGTTCATGTTTGTGATGAGTATGATCAAGTAATCTTTTATACTTAACATTCATATCACTATTTTTTATGGGAATGACTAAAAAATTTCTAAGAGAAAGGCATAAATAACAATCTCACCACTAAAGCTTGCCAATCATGTATAACATCTATATACTACGGCATAGCAAAATTGTGATATTTAAGCCTAACATAATTGGGTATTTCTTATCTTTCTTATATGCCTATGCATGATATGCTCAAAAAGAAAAATATGCAAAGAAAAATAAAAGCTAAAAGAATCAAAATGCTTTTAAATATGGTTGCAAGTGTGTTTCTAGGAGATGTGGGAGTTATAGGATGTACCTTGAAGTTGATAGCCCCATCAAGCAGTTATGATTGTATGTGAGTTAAATTGATTTTCTCATATCTCAAATTGTCATAACATGAGACACTTATACACCCTTGCGATGTTTTCATACACAACACACAACCTCTTTGCTACTTTTGATACATGTGTAGGTACAATGTGATTTGGCCATCATAAGGAATACATGTGTTAATGTCTACTTACTAAACTGTCTTAACTTATTTTTGAAATATAAAATTAGTTAAACTTGTTTAGTGTGTGTGTGTGTGTGTTTTGGATCTTGAATGCTTTACATTTTCTTGTTGAGAGATTTTTTTTTTAGAGCTTAATATGTTGATTGGATCTATGTTTGAGTAGCTTGCTTGTTGCATTCATGTCTATGTGTTTTTCCATTATTTGAAAACACCTTTTCTTCAAGCATGATAGCTTCTCGACAGATTCGCATCTATCGAGCCCCTCTTTCTTCTTTTCTCAATAGAAGTTAACGCAATCTCGATCCATCGAGGTTTCTGGGTTTCTTCTCGATAGATTTTCGATAGCTTCTTGATCCATCGAGAAACTTTCTATCTGGTCGATAGATTCTTGATAGATTCTCGATCCATCGAGGTCGGCTTCTGCTTGATAGTAGCTCGACAGCTTCTCAATCTGTCGAGACCCTCTCGATCCATAGCATCTTGTTTCATTACATTTATGCATTTTTATGGATTGCTTTTGCCCCCTTAATCATCTTTATGTTTCTCGGGTGAAGCTTTATAGCTTCTTATACCCTTTGTCGATCATGACAAAAAGGGAGAGAATATATGGTTTCTTTTTAAGATTCTACATGTTAGAGGAAGAAATACATGCTTTTGTAAGGGGGAGTTGTGTTTCATCTTGGGGGAGTGTTTACCTCCTTCTTGTTTTAGGAGCTTCTTTTAACTTTTTGTACACTGGTCTTGTGACCATTTTTACAAACATTGTGCTTATCTTTGATATATATATATATATATATATATGATTTATGTCTTCTTCACATGTCTTTCCATGTGTTGTTTTTTTTTTTTTTCTTCTCTTTATACACATGTTTCTTTAAGTATGCAATCCTTATTTCTGTTTCACACTAAGATGCCTTGATGAGTTTTGTTTAAAATTGTTTCAGAAAAATAGGTTGTGAAAATCTACCATGTCATGAACTCTTTTCTTGCAAAGCTTATCAAGGATTTGTGTTAGGGTTAGATTTTATTGTATTTAACAAGTGGTTATGAGTTTAGTGATTTAAGACTTCTCTAATAATTCATTTGTTTGTTATGGTTTTGTCACGGACTGCCAAAGGGAGAGATTGTCAGGACATATGTGAAACTTGTTAGAACATATGTTATTGTAAATTGGCTAATCCTTTGACAAAATGCACTCTACTTGTAATTGGGTAGATCTAGGATGAGTTTAGTACTTCAAGGAACAGGAGGTCAAGTTTAGTATTGAGGCCATAGAAGTCCGTCCAAGAAACAAGTGAAGAAGTGTTGTTCATTAAAGCTCAATAGATAATATTTATCGAGGTTTAATGCTTGTGCTCAACAGCTGCATGACAGAAATAGTATCTATCGAGATTTACGAAATTAAAATTTCTAGATCTGATTTTTGGCCCAAGCTAATGTGTATGTGTAAGGTTTATTTTCTCACAACCTTAGACATATATAAGGCTTATTTTAAAGGCCGTCACATATGTATTGATTGATTATACATGGAGAACACACGCAAAAAGTGACCTAGTGCGTTATTCTCTCTGAAAAAAGCTACTGCGTCTTTGCGCCTTAGGGTTTTGTAATCAAGTACTTCTTGATTTTCATTGTTAATGAAGTGAAGAACTTTGCAGTCAACAACATCTTCAAGTTACTAGAGTTAATCACATACTGGGAGCCGTGCATCATTGGTTAGTCACGTATTAGGATTCATGCAAAAGGGTGGCGTTCGTTAGTGAAGAGTCCAGAGGTTCTAAAGTGGTAGAAGTTTCCTGCTGTAAGTTTATCTACGGGGATTGTAGAGTCTAAGAACAAAGGTTTTGTAATAGATCTGAAACTTCTCTTTACTATAGTGAATTACTTTTTGGGAAGATATCTCCCCAGGTTTTTTTACTGTGAAACTAGTTTGTTTCATTGGTTTTCCTAGGTCATCATATCTTGTCTTATTTACTATTTTGCTGTGCATGATATTGACATGATATTGATGTTAGTGTTCTTTAAAAAAGTTTATTCATAATAAATCTAATTAACAACTTGGGTTTAAAACTTGTTAATTCTATCAACTACGGTTTAAATTTCCCAACATAAAGGACCTTGGCATCTTTGGTTTTCCTTTCACTTGGTGTAATCGTAGACTGGGTGACCAAAATGTTTGGGTTCGATTGGATAGAGGTGTGGCATTAATAGATTGGATTCTCTGCTTCTCGGCTACTTGTATTCATCATCTTGAGGCCTTCCACTCATACCATAAACTGCTTCTACTTGTTTCGAATTCTGAACTCAAGCGCTTCCATAGGAGGGGTCGGCCATTTCGCTTCAAGTCCATGTGGGTGCAAGACAGTTCTGTTGAGGTGGTGGTGCAAGATTCATGGGGAAACCAAACTGGTACTGATTTGGTTTGGAGGTTCAATGACAAAATTCAGGCCTGTTAAGACAACCTGAAGGTGTGGAATAAAAACACGTTTGTCCATGTTCGAAATTCTTTAACCAAAAAACTTAAGGAGCTGAAGGTTGCCGAGGAGAATGGGTGCTAGAGAACCAATCCGGAGATGATATATAAGCTGAGGGGGGATATTCAAAGTCTCAAAAATAGGGAGGAGAGCATGTGGAAACAGAGGTCTCGCAATGCTTGGCTTAAGAAAGGAGACAGTAACACCAAGTTCTTCCACTGTCGTGCCACCCAACGGAATCGTCATAATTTTATTGAGGGCTTAGAAGACGAGTCAGGGGTGAGGGTGGATTAGGAAACTCGGATGGGCAGTGTGCTTGAGTAGTATTTCAATTCCATCTTTACATCCTCTAACCCACCAGGTTTTGAGGAGTTTTAAATGGCATCCAACCAGCCATGACTGAGGAAGCAGCAAGTTTCTTATCCCGAGACTTTCAAGCAGTGGAGGTCCAGCTTGCACTCAAACAAATGGCACCACTTACTACTCCAGGGCCCGTCGGTGTGTCTCCCATTTTTTATAAGTCTTTTTGGCATATTGTGGGTGATGACGTAACTGTAGTTGTCCTTAAGGCCCTTAACACTAGTGTTATTCATGAATCCCTTAATACCACTTTTATTACATTGGTCCCAAAAATCAAACATCCAAAAAAGGTTTTTGATTTTTGGCCAATAAGCTTTTGTAATGTCCTTTATAAACTCATTTCTAAAGTTGTGGTGAATCGGCTGAAAAAATTCCTAGTTCAAGCTATTCCTGAATCACAAAGTGCTTTCTTGTCTAGAAGACTAATTTCTGATAATATCCTTGTGGCATTTGAAATATTGCATTATCTTTAAAGAAAGACCCAAGGGAAGTTCGGATATATGGCACTCAAACTGGACATAAGCAAAGCTTATGACCGGGTAGAATGGGTTTTCTTGGAAAAAATCATGTAGCATTTGGGACTCGGGGAAAGGATGGTAAGTATTATTATGTCTTGTTTAAGATCTGTCTCTTACTCTGTGCTTCTTAATGGGCAACCTGTAGGAAACATCAAACCAAGTAGAGGATTGCGATAGGGGGACCCACTCTCTCCATATTTATTTCTCATGTGTGCAATGGGACTCCAAAGTTTGATTCACAAAGCTGAAGTTGAGGGACTCAATCAAGGGGTAGCAATTTGTAGTAACGGCCCAAGGATTTCACATTTATTTTTTGCAGAAGATAATGTGCTATTTTGTCGAGCAAAGGAGGATGAATATCAAAAAATCCTTGATATCCTAGCTATTTATGAGAAAGGATCGAGGCAGAAAATTAATCGTGACAAGACAAATATTTTTTTTAGTTCCAATACCCTTCATGAAAACCAGGTTCGAATCCAACAACGTCTGGGTGTTACAACTATTAGGCAATATGAAAAATATTTGAGTCTTCCTGCTTTTGTAGGTCGAGCAAAGAAGTAGAGCTTCATTATTTGAAGGAAAGGGTGTGGAAAAAACTCCAAGGGTGGAAGGAAAAGCTTTTATCCCAAGCCGGGAGGGAAGTCTTAATTAAATCGGTCATCCAAGCAATTTCGACATATACGATGAGTTGTTTCAAGCTTCCAAATGGTCTTATAAAAGAGTTGGAGGTCTTAATACATAAGTTTTGGTGGGGATATAATGGTGATAATAGGATGGTTCATTGGGTGAAGTGGGAGAAATTATGTGAGGCCAAAGAAGTAGGTGGTTTGGGCTTTAAAGAATTTGAGAAGTTCAATGATGCACTATTAGCTAAGCAAGTTTGGCGCATGATTAATAATCCGGACTCCTTGTGTTATCGTGTATTCAAGGCTAAATTTTTCCCGGACTGCTCTATTTTAGAGGCTAAAGACTCAATTGTTGGGTCTTATACGTGGAAAAGCATCCTTAGTGCGAGAGATGTGATCCAATAAGGGATGGTTTGGCGTATTGGAAATGGTGAATCAGTGTGAATTAAAAGGGATAAGTGGCTGCCTGCACAGTTAAGCAGGTCTGTCATCTCCCCGATCCCTTAGATGGCAACTGATTCTAAGGTTAGTGAGCTCATAGACCATGACAGTGCAATGTGGAAAGCTGATTTGGTGCAACAAATATTTTTGCCTCATGAAGCTTCGGCAATCTTGGGCATTCCACTAAGTGAAAGGCTCCCCCCTGACCGCATCATTTAGGCTTATACACCTTCGGGTATGTTCACTACTAGTAGCGCTTGTAAATTGCTTGTATCTTGTGCTTCAACTTCTAGTGCAGGTACTTCAAATCTGGAAGCTCAGAGGCATTTTTGGAAAAGCATTTGGCATCTTCGAGCTCCAAATAAAATTAAGCATTTCTTTTGGAAAGCTTGCAATAATGCTTTACCAACCATGGCGAACCTCCATCGACGTCACATTGTCACAACAGCATTGTGAAGGCCGCAAAAAACTACCTGAGGATCCTTTACACGCTCTTTGGCTTTGCAAAGAAATATCATGTGTATGGTGCTCACTGGACTGGTTCAACCAAGATGTATCATCCCAGCCTGTGTCCTTCAGCGATCTCCTCTCCATGTTCATGCAATCTCCAGATGATTTCAGACTGGAGCTTTTCTCAATCACAGCCTGGCTTCTATGGAATAGACGAAATGCTAGTCACTTTGGGCAGTCTGTTCATCCTCTTTCCAATTTGTGTAGTATGGCAAGCAACCTTCTCCAGGAATACCTTGCAGCCTAGATTGAGGTCCCAACGCCCCCAGGTCCAGCCATTATGCAGCAATGGTGACCCCCTGACCATGATATTTATAAGGTTAACTTTGATGTGGCTACCTTCAGCTCATCTAATTCAGTAGGCATTGGAGTGATTGTGCGTGATAGTGTTGGGGAAACAATAAGAGCTCTTTAAATGACTATCCCTCTGCCTCAATCAGTAGCAGATGTGGAGGCTCTAGCTTGCTGCCGAGCTGTGCAATTCGCAACAGAGATTGGCCTATCTCGGGTGGTGTTTGAAGGTGACTCGGTTATGATCATCAATGCGCTTAACAAAGCCACTGGAGATCTGGCTAGTTATGGAACTATTTTAGAGGACATTCATGCCCTAGTTTCGGGTTTTCAGTTGGTAGAATTTAATCATGTACCACGTAATTGTAACTCAGTTGCTGATGCTCTAGCAAAGAAAGCAAACTAAGACATTGTTCCTCTTGTTTTAAGGGATGTCCATTAATTTTTCTGATTTGAATAAATTCCCAGGCTTCAATGTCTGGTTTCTCTTTTTTTTTTTTTTTTTTTTTTTTTTTTTTTTTTTCACATTTTACAATAAAAAATAAATTTGAGAAAAATAAAGTTATGTTTCTATAATTATTAGACCAATTACTTTTTTTAACAGTATCATTGGACTAATTCAAACATTTATGGGGGACAACTTTTATTTTTGTAGGCTAAATTTTGAAAGTATTAAAATAATTATATATATAAAGGGAAATTTCAAAATTTTGGGGACCATGGCCCCATGACTCACCTCGTGGTGAAGCCTGGAACACATATGAAAGTTGTGAATATCGGGGATGCACGTCAATCTCAATAGATGTCTTAATTGTACGAACCCTACTAACTGTGCTATGTACCGTTTAGATATAAAGGGATACATAACTGACCAGAGAAAAGCGTATACCAGAAAAAGAAAAGTAAGGATCTGTTTCGATACCACTTATTGCTGAAAACTGAAAATTTATTGCTGAAAACACTATAGCAAAATAATTTTTAAAGATGTGAATAGTGCTGTAAGATCCAAATTTACCTAGAAATCTACGTTTTGCTGGGTTTGGTGGTCCACGAAAAGTGCTGTGAGACCTAAAAAAAGGTAAAATGCAGCTTAACAATAATTTCAATGCTGAGCAAATGCACACTAAGGGTGTGTTTGGATACCACTTATTTTGTTGAAACTGAAAAATTATTACTAAAATTAATATAAATAAAGGTAAAAGTTAGTTGAAATAGTACAATGGGGCCCATGAATAGTGCCAAAAAATGCAGTGGGGCCTATGAATAGTAGCAAAAATAAGCTAAATAGTGAAATAATTTTCATTTTTTATTCTATCCCAAACGCACGCTAAAAGTGTATCCCTCGTGAACTTAATTACGCTTTTTACTAAAAGAGGAGTGTCACTTTACAAACATGCCTTCTATACCTCCATTTGGGAGGAAACGTTAAACATGGATGGCTCTTTCAGTGTGAGGAAAGGTGCATGGATTGAGGAGGAAGATATTCGACTTAAGCAATGCATTGAGAAGGATGGTGAAGGAAAATGGCACCTGGTTCTTGTCAGTGTAGGTTTTATTCTAGAATATAGAGTGAGTGAGATTGATTTCTATTTTTTCTTTGGTAAACCAAGTTCTTTTTGTTTATGTCTCTTCTATCTTTTTTTCTAGTTTGCGAGAAAATCCGTGAACACAACTTTTGTTACAATCTTGATGTAGTTTATTGTGGTGGTCTATGTAAAAATGATAAAAGTAGCAACTCACAATATGCTATATCAGAGTTGTTGTAAAAATCATGATTATAAAAGATCTCTTCTTGAGTAATTTAAAGAAAAACTAAGCTATGTTTTAATTAAATCATCCAATATTGGTGGAGCTTCTTATTTTTTCAATAAATATGTTTCATGGATTTTGCAGGCTTAAATAGATGTAGGAAAAGCTGCAGACTGAGGTGGTTGAACTACCTGAAGCCAAATATCAAGAGAGGAAACTTCGCCGCAGACGAAGTTGATCTTATGCTCAAGCTCCATAAGCTACTAGGTGACAGGCAAGTCTCGCTAGCAAATAATAATAACTCCAAACACATAATGTCATTAGTTAAGACTACTGAAGCTTACTGAAGATACGAAAACCATTAAAGAACGAAAGATTTATTAATTTAAAATTTGAGTGAAAACTAGGACAACTAATTCCAATCTCTCTCTGTCTTTGAAGTTTTTGTTAGGTTCTGAGTTTGTAATGTTGGCAAACCATGACAAAAACTAAGTCTCAGTGGTTTAGAATGGTCTACATTGAAGTCCAAGACAAAAAAACTCAAGTTCGGGATGAAAAAAATGAGTTACAAGCTGTTTCATTCAATTGGTACTCGATTGATTGATCGATAGTTGTTCGATTGGTACTCGATTGGTACTGCCTTGGTACCTTCATAGGTGGTCTCAAGAATGGTCCATGCTTCCTTGGCAACTTTCATGGATGATATTTTCTTGAATTCTTCATTAGTCACCCCACAAAACAATGCATTCAAGGCCCTGAAATTTACCGCTATGATTTTTGTTTCATCCCAATCCACTGGTGCTTCCTTTGGCTTAATCTAGCCAACTTCAATAGCTTGCCATACTTTTTCACCTAGTGCCTGCAAAAAAACTTTCATACAAACTTTCTAGTATGCATAATTAATGACATCAAATAAAGGAAGAATCAAAAGATATTGTCCACGATCCATGACAACGGGGGTCAAGGATCACACTTAGGAAATTAATCCAATTAGAGTATACCTGTTTTGATACCACTTGTTGGGAAATTTAGACCCCGATTGATAGAATTAACAATTTTTAAACCCAAGTTGTTAATTAGATTTATTATGAATAAACCTTGTTAAAAGAAACAAACATCAATATCATGTCAATATCATGCACAGCGAAAAGGTAAATAAGACAAGATATGATGACCTAGGAAAACTAATGAAACAAACTAGTTTCACAGTAAAAAACCTAGGGGAAACCTTCCCGAAAAGCAATTCAATATAGTAAAGAGAAGTTTCAGATCTAGTATAAAACCTTTGTCCCTAGACTCTACAATTTTCGTAGATGAACTTATAGTAGAAACTTTCTACCGCTTCAGAACGTCTGAACTTTTCAATATATGAATGCCACCCATTTTGCACAGATCCCAGTACGTGACTAACCAATGATGTACAATTCCCAGTACATGACTAACACACCAACTTGAAGTAGATGTTGGCTGCAAAGTTCTTCACTTCATCAACAATAAAGTTCAAGAAGCACTTGGTTACAAAACCCTAAGGCGTAAAGATGCAGTAGCTTCTTTCAGAGAGAATAAGGCACTCAGTCACTTTTTGCATGTGTTCCCCTTGTATTCTTTTATGTGACGGTTTTTAAAATAAGTCTTATATATGTCTAGGGTTGTGAGAAAAGAAATTCTACACAGATACATAAGCATGAGTCGAAAATCATATCTAAAAAACTGATTTTCTTAATTCTCGATAGATACAGTTGTCAAGAGCTGTCGAGACCTTAATAGATAGAATCTGTCGAGAGCTGTCAAGACTCATTAAACCTAGATAGATACTATCTATCGAGAGCTATCAGGAATCTGTCCAGCTTTAATGAACAACCCTTCTTCACTTGTTTCTTGGTCCAATCTTTATGGCTTTAATACTTGACTTGAATAACATGTTTCTTGAAGTATTAAACACATCCTAAATTTACCTAATTACAACCAAAGTGTGTTTTATCAAAGGATTATCCAATTCTACATTGACATATGTTCCTAACATGAATCACATATGTCCTAAAATGTCTCTAGACGATTCCTTAGGCATTTGACCGATGCCTCCTACACAGTATAACGAATCTGCAAAGCCCGCATCCTCACCAAGCCTTGACCAAAAGGGACGAATGTAATTGAAAGGGAATGAATAAAAATCAAAAGGGATGGAGCAATAATTTAGTAATATACCCTCATTATGTCAAAAAGACCAGAGTCACCCAAGGGGTCGATCTCATGCTTTGAGCACTCGTCCAAATTAACATCCTGAATGATGGAACGGGTAGTGACCACTGCATACTCCTTGTCCTTCACCAATAAAGGAAGAGGAAGGGGAGTGACGGGGCCTTGGGAGGTCATAAGACCCTTCCCAACGCCATGGTGAAGGGCATCAACAATGACCTCACAAGGTTCCGGATGAGTAGAGGGGGCCAATAGTGCTCTTCCTTGATGACTAAAACTCAAATGGGTACTTCCTCTTCTTGGATATGTGAGGGGACATAGCCGACGACCCCCCATCTTGGGCCCTCAAAACAGCGGCCTTATTGATTTCCTCCTACCTATTCTTTGCGGCTTACTTATTCTTCAAAGAATCCATCTTTGAAACTGACGAATAAGTTAAAAAGTAGGAAGTTTAGTTTAAAACAAAGTGAAGCTGACAAGTTAGTATACTTACGAACTCTAGAAACCTGATTAATTCGTCCGGCTTCCTCGGAAGGGACGGGTCCTTCACAAAAACGTGAAGAGTGTCCAAAGTGATGAGCCTCTTCCACGATCTCTCCACAAATGGAATTGCTAAAACCCATTCCAGAAAAGCATTCTGTTCAAGAAGGATCGTCGGGTGAACAACGGCTAAAACAAATAAAAGAAAAACCACATAAGTGAATTGGAAAAAATCCAAACCGATGACTAAGGCTATACTGACGACGCACTTTACTTGTTTAAAAACCCCTAGGAATGGTCATAAAAGGACACTACGCTATCCCACTCGTCGAGGCGACATACCTAGTTAACCCCCTGCACGAAGAAGAACCTAACCTTCCACTGGCAGTTAGAGTCGGGCATGTCAGATACCAATCTCAGGGCAGCCTAACGACACAAAAAATTGTAGAAACCCTTGGATTGAGGGATCTCCTAGGGTTTGTAAAAATAGAAAAACTCCTTTAAGGTTAGAGATTAATGGCCTCCACTAAGCTAACCCATAACACCTTAGCCCCAATGAATATCCTTCATGCATTGGGGGCAATTTGACAAATAGACACACCCATATAAGCCGCTAACCGACGATGCAAGGAGGTCAGAGGCATACGAAGCCTTGCTATGAAGGTAGTCTCATAAAAACCCATGTCCGACGAACTCCTAGTATAGCACTTCTCACCACTGTGGCCCTTCCTAATGGGCATATCATCGGGAATTTGAAAATGAGGCCTCAACCTACTAAACATCTTATCGCTCATGTCAACTAGGAAGTCATGGACCGACTAGTCGTCAGAAAGAACAACCTCTCTAGGACGTTGCCCAGAAGGACTATCTTCCCCAGAAGGAGGATCGGATGCCAACTCCCTCTCGAAAACTAGCGAGCCATTCGACATATACTCAAGCCTAGACTGACTGGTTTGGTTGTCGTCCGAACCTATGTGGACTAACGATGTACGCTCACTCGTCACTTCACTATCTCCAGACATTTCTTACCTACAAAAGACAAGTGAAAATTAAGATTCTACTTTACCTCTTAAGTATGAAACTAACAATGGAGAAAGAGCAAAAACAAAAAAGAAAAAAAAAGAAAAACAAAACAAGACCGACGAAGCATACCTAAAACTAACAAAAGCAATGAGGTAACGAAAACCAACGAATGGGCTCTCGGATTAAAAATGGAAAATATTCAAATAATGAGGACAATAATGGCATTGAGTTATTTATAAGGCAATCTAGCGCAGGAAACAAAGCGTCGATACACTTAGTGCTCCGAATCAGAAAACGACATGTGTCCCTAGCCCAGTTCAAAAGACATAATTACCCTTATTTATGATGCATGACACTAAGGCAAGGCATTTATGACAACGTACTCCGTGACCCTTCAGCTACCCTGACGACTCACAGAGTAAGGGGCAATTAGTGAGGATAATTTTTGATCAATCGACATAGGGTACCAAACGATCCTCGCTTAATCGTCGGCCTTGTGCCTGTAACTGATCCTCAAGGAGTCACCGATCATATGGATCATCGAGTTGGGTTCAATGCCGATCCAACCCCTTTCCGACGATCTAATGCCCTAGGATTCCACATGGAGTTGGCGTGGAGCCCACTTATATGTCCATACATGGAAATAACTTGTACACCACGACCAAAGATCCTACCGCACAATCAAATCTTCCCTACATGGGAAGAAAATCCCTAAGATCTTGGGATCCTTATCTCTATAAGGAAGTTCCCCCCATATCAAGGGATTCAAGCTAGCTCTCCGATACTATATAAATAGCAAACCCTAACCTTCTTAAGGTACATGAATTCTCCCTAGCTCTTACACTTTTGAGTTCTTGGTTATATCACTGACTTAACTTTTGGAGGGTCTTTGTCTGGCACCCCCCCGGTGCTCTCTGCTTGGTTCTTCTCTTTTATTCTTTAGGTACACCCATTATCATGTGTGTGGACGATCAACTCATTGACAATTTTTGTGCATCATCAAAAATTATAAGTCTATAAATTTTTTTTTATTATATATATATAAAATTAATGATGGTAAATCACCAAATTGTAATTGTTAGTTCTTACTTACTGCTTTCTATGTTTGTTTGTTGTTTATTGTTATAATTTGTGAAATGGAATATTTGTAGTGTCTACAAAAGTTTAAATGTCAAACTCTACGACACAATCAACAATTGATCTTACACCAATTTTTTTTTTTTGATAGTATGAAATGGCTTATATATATATATATATAATTTTTAAAATTGTTTTATTTGACTGTATGGTTTGACTGATGACCAACTAGTTGAACTAGTGACCCAGTGACCCAGCTCATAGACCGGGTCAATGTCTGGTCTGGGTTTAATAACTATACACCACTCATGTTTCCCAAGCCATCAATATTATTAAACCCCTCTTTACTTTTCTTTCCTTTTTCAGTTTTGCCTACAGAGTATGCTTCGTCTCTTTCTCTCCCTCATTTGTCAGTCACTCCCTTCAATGGTTCTGAAACAAACAGAACTGAATGCCAATAGTCCAGTAGAAGTGCAAAACAAATCCTCTTTGTCTTTCCCCCACTCATCTCTTTCTTCTCTGCCTCTCACTCTCTTTCTAAACTAAACAAATAGATATGGTGGTTCTCTTCTCTTCTTCTTTTCTTTTTTCTCAGCAGATCTAATGTGAGAGATCTTGGCCTTTGAAGACCGTCAAACCCATGTTCAGTTTTTAAAAATGGGCGGTTTGACCGCAATTTGAGAGGTTCATAGAAAAATGAAGATCACCAATTTTGTTAGTTTAAAAAACCAGACTTGTTGATGGTTCACGATTAACCTGGTTGATCAACAGTTTGATTCAGGTTTCAAAACTATGTGTTAAACACGTCAGAATTTTTAATAATAATGGCTATTTTGATACAATACTAAAATGTTAAGAATCAAATTGACAAATTTTAAGACATGTTTTATTCATATGCCAACTTATAGCTAAAAGTTAAGTATTAACTATTACTATGCATCACTTCATTTAATAAGACTCTTTTCAAGCGTTCCAAAAACATCAAACTGTAGGTTCTATGGTAGTCCTATTTTCATTATGTTGACATTCGATTTTGTACCCACGATTTAATCAAGGAAGATGACTAGAATGACCATTCGGGTGCCCAAAATTCATGATTGCATTACATGCATTAATTTATTCATTGCATATCATAAAAATGATCTTGAGATTCTAACATTTGTGACGGTATGCCTGGTTTTCAAATCGGACCATCGGATTGAAAGATATCGCATGATCAAGTTTGCACGGTCAGCATACATTGTATCTAGGTAAAATAAACCACGCATGATTAATTTAAATTAATTTTGATTGGTTAAACAATTAAAAATTAATTAAATAATTTTGTGATTGGTTGTCAGTGTCAAAAATAGGCTTGTTTGCAAGGGAATAAAGGGGATAATCAGATAATTACAAAATTAAGGATAATCAAGATTTTTTTAGAGTATTTATCTACAAGATAATTGTTGCTGAAAAGACCTAAATTATCCAGAAAGAGTTTAATTTTTAGAATATGGATTAAAAATGCGTCTAAGTGCAAGTCCTGGTTTAAAAAATCTCAAAAAAAGAGTTCAAAACGAATTGAAACTCGAAAGCGGGCTTGGCACCCAAAAGTGCCATTTGGCAGTTTTGGAGTGCCGAATGGCACAAAATTGGGCCCTAGCCTGAGGGCATTTGGATTAAACTGAAACACATCCTTTTTGATTTTTTAGAGATAAGGATGTGTCCCAATTCGTATTCTGATCATCTAGCTATTTTTTCGAGCCTCCCTACCTCTATAAATAGAGACTGGATCTCAAAATTCAACACACTTTTTTAGGCTCTGAGATTTCCCCTCTTTTTGATTCAATTCTTTTCCCCTTTTACGTTAAAGACGTTCTAGAGGTTCTTGCCTTAGGAATTTCTTTATTATAAGCAAAATATTTTAGCTTCAAAGATAATTGAATAAATTTCTTTGGATCCTAAAATATCCATTCACAACGATGAGCATGCATGCAAGAGGTAGTGAATTTCTTTTCTTTTTTTAATCTTTTTTTAATTTTGATTGGTGATGCAAGAATAGAGTTATGATGTTTTTTTAATTTCTGATGTGGATGCCATGTATCGTTAAATTTTTCCTTGAAAACATGTTCTTAATTCTTTTGTTGTTATGGTTTTTCTTTTGAATTTCAAAAATCTGCTCATTAACAAACCTTTTTCAAAACCAAAAATAGATTTGTATCTTACTTAGATGCAAATCTGAATTTTTTCTAATACAAAAACAGATTTGTATCTTCCTTAGATGCAGATCTGAATTTTTTATAACATAAAAATTGATTTGCATCTTTATTAGATGTAGATCTGAATTTTTTCCAACACAAAAACTAATTTGCATCTTCCTTAGATGCAAATCTGAATTTTTTTTACATAAAACCTGATCGGGTAAATTACATATTTAGTCTCTATTCTTTACATTATATTCAATTTAGCCCTTAACCTTTCAATTGTGTCAATTTGGTCCCTAACTTTTCAATGTCATGTCAATTTAGTCTATGTTGTTATCTCTTGGATGGAAAAGTCTAACGTGACAAACGGTCTAAATAAATAAAATAAAATAAAATATTGCCACATCAACTGCCATTTGGACTAACATATCAATTATTTTTTAGAGAACATATTAGTTTTTTTTTTTTTTTTTTGTAAAGCCAAATCAAATTTTTTTTAGTTTGATTTAGAATTTTGCTTATTTCATTAAACATGGACAGTCACAAACCCATGTAAAACACTCTCCCTAAAATCCAAAATCCCTTCTCCCTCCTTTAATTAAACAGGGACAGTCACAGACCCATGGACATGGACACACTGGGCTTTTTGCCTTGTCTGCAATTCCTTCATATGTTGTGGTCAGACTAATGAATAAAGCAGTTGATCTGTTCTATTTATCATGGTTGTTTCCTTAAAATTTATTCCATGAATATCATCGGAGAAATTCTCCTTGATGATTTGACTACAGTTCATGTAATGTAATGGGCATTGATGCCATGGAAGAGATAGCTACAGCTCGGAAAAATGGCCTTTAATTCTTTAATCTTATAAATTTCTGTTTGATTTGGTGAAGTTTAGGCTGCGTTTGAATTGGGAGTAAATCATTTCCGGAAATGATTTTCGACATTTTCGCGTGTTTGGGTGTTCCGGAAAATTCTATTTTCCGGAAAATCACTTCCAAATTTTCCGTTACCCAATGGAAATCAATTTCAGTACCTATTTTCACTTCAAAGTGTTTCCGGAAAAAATTGAGAGAGAGAGAGAGAGAGAGAGAGGAAGGAAGAAACAGAGAGAGAGGAAGGAAGAAACGGAGCGACCCACGAAGAAGAAGAGAGAGCCACGAACCCAGAGCCCAGCTCCGGTGACCCACCGCCACTCGGCGTCGACCCACGAAGACCCACGACCCACCGCCACTCGCCGTCGACCCACGAAGACCCACGACCCACCGATCTTCGACCCAGACCGAGACCGAGACCGTCGACCCAGACCGAGACCGACGACCCATCGCCTTCGACCTTCGACCGACGAACCATCGCGTTCGACCTTCGACTTCGAACCATCGCCTTCGACCTCGACTTCAAACCATCGCCCTCGATCTCGTCGACGACAGTGTTGTTGTTGTTGTTGTTGTTGATGTTGTTGTCGGAATTTGTTGTTGTTGTTGTTGTTGTTGCCGCCGGAATTTGTTGTTGTTGTTGCCGGAAAATGTGAAAAAATGGTAGGAAAATAGCATTTTCCTAATAGAACCAAACACATGAAAATATTTTTCACAATAATTTTCCACAATAATTTTCATAATACAACCAAACACATAAAAATATTTTCCTTTTCCGGAAAATAACATTTCCGGAAAATAAGTATTTTTTGAAAAATATTTTACGGAAACCAAACGGACCCTTATTTGATGGTAGCATTAATCTACAATTATAGAGAATCATTTTATTTAAAATTAAAAGTTGCATCTTTTCACTTGAAATTGGGCTTTCACTTATTTTGGGGGAACATTCTTTGCAATCTTCCTTAACAAAAACTTAATCTAAGACATGAAAACTGATTTTCATAGGATGTGACCATAAGTTTAACAATGCTTTTCATATGGCTCTAAAGGTTATGAACTAGACACACAAACATTGATATATACACGCACTAAACACCCAGTATATATGTACGCGGGTGATTAAGATCCCAAGACTTTTATTTTCCCCTATCCTAGCTGATTGATTTGGTTTAAGCGTCCATCTTCAAGTTGTTGGCCTTCAGTTCTAGAACTCATGTATGCTGATCTGCAAATTTCTTTTTTCTATATGCTTTATTGTTTAAGGAAGATAAGTAAAAGGACTCATCTTTAAATTGCAAGGCAGAGGGTTATTTTATTGGAGAACCAGTAGTTTCTAGGTTACCCCTTGATGAATCTGGGGTTTGGGATCCTCTCTTCGTCACTGCAGCAAAGTAATTCTGCAGGTTCCTACCTTATTATTAGAGAAGATAGTGCAATCATAACCGCTGGGACCTCAAAAGACATGTGAAGAAATTGTGACTGTGACTTAGGAATTTTTGTTATTTTTTTGGGGAAAGAGATTTTTATTTATTTATTTATTTTTGATAGACGTGAGTTAGGATTCAATTATCTGTTGTGTTTTTTTTTTTTTTTTAAATTATGTTGACATTTTATAAAATAAAATAAAATAAAAATTGTTGACATGTTAGTCTAGGTGGCAAATAATGTGGCAAATTTTTTTTTTTCTTAAGACCGTTTAACACATCAGACTTTTCCATCCAATAGATAACGGCAAAGACTAAATGGACATGACATTAAAAGGTTAAAGACCAACTTGACAAAATTGAAAGATTAGGGACTAAATTGAAATCTGCTGTTAAGGATAGGGCCCAAATACAAAGTTTACCCAAACTGATTTGTATTTTCCTTAGATGCAAATTTGAATTTTTCAAAATAAAAACTGATTTGTATCTTTCTTAGATGCAAATCTGAATTTTTTTTTATTTAAAAACTGAACTATATCTTCTTTAGATATAGATTTGAATTTTTTAAACATACCAAATTTTGAAATAAAAAAGAAGGTCATGAGTAGTGATGTTTTGTCTTGTTTGATGTAAGTAGTGTAGGTTTATTTCATGAGTGTTTATAAATAAGATTCTTTTTTTTTTTTTTCACATAAAAAAAAAAAAAAAAAAAAACAGATCTGATTTTAAAGCTCTTTGCAAATCTAAATTTTTATTACGAAACAGATCTGATTTTTTTTTTTTTTTGTTTAATTCCCAAAATAGATCTGATATTTTTGAACCAAAAGACTTTGTTTTACTTAATAAAACAAATCTTTTTTTTTTTTCTTTCTTCACCAAAAACTATTTCTTTTACATATACAAAAGCAGATCTAATTTTTTATAAACCAAATCATTTTTTTTTTTAATCACAAGGCATATCTGAATTTTCTTAAAAAAGAAGAGGATGCATGCATAAAAAGACTTATGTGACTTAGTTTAGTTAAGTGTTTCATGTGTGCAGCATATCGTTCATGTCATGCATAAAAGGGGTATATTGGTCATGATAGTCTAGAAGACCAGACTTTGTCTGGGCGAAATGAGTGCCTAACACCTTCCCACTCCGTAACCTAACCTCCGAATTTAGTGTCTTTGGATAGGTAGACCTAGGCTTTATCTTTGCTTTTATTTTGGGTAGGTTGTAACTAGGACAAAAAGCCATGTATCTTTGGTAGTTTGTAACTAGGATCCAAAGCCATGTAATATTCAATTTATCAAATATGTATTCTTATTTATTCAATCAATGAGAAAAGAACAATTCAGTCATGTAAATTTGTATTTAATTTTTCTTATTTTTTTGTATAAAAAATAAGTGGCGACTCCACACCACTTAACCAAAAAGAGAGTGCCCAAAAAAAATACCCAAATCTCTTTTTTGAGAGCACCCCTAATTTTGGCAGTCTCTCATAGTAGCGACTCTGCTGGGGATGTCGAGGGCTAAACTTCGTATTAGACTTAAGTGACCATATGTGTACCCTTGTTTTTGCATGGTCTTACATAATATTGTTGTTTGTATGTTTATTCATGTTTGTTGAGATATTGTATGATATACAGTTGTTTGTATTGTTTGTTAAGAGCTTTCCCTAATTGTCATAGTGTGTGCCATCAAAACAACAATATGTATGCACCCCTTTCAACAACATGTGGTGGTAGTAACCATGGATCACCGGTCTTCATTAGATTCGGGTACTCAGTGGCGAACTCACCAACTCATAGCCTAAAGTCACTGGATCATTTCTTGTTGATTGTAAAGGATAGACCATGTCGTTTGGACCAACGCAATGTTCATTACATTACAAGTTGGGAGGTGTAATGTCCTAGCTATAACAAATCCACCCTACGACATAATGACTTAGAATCTACCCTTAGGTTGGTCCATGTTAAAATTGCATTGCATGTTGTGTGTGTTTGTTTTGCTTGGTTGGTTGATGTAGATGGTGACCTAGCTTTAATTGACCCAATAAAGTTTGTTTTAGAGAGAGAGAGAGAGAGAGAGAGAGAGAGAGAGAGAGAGAGAGAGAGAGAGAGAGAGGAATTTGGTCAAGATTTGAAGGAAGGCTACAAAGAGAACCTAAGGCTGACACTCAAGCTAGCAATTATAGTTCCAAGCTCATCATGGTACTGAAGCCTGTGAGCATAGAAAACACTCCGTTGTTGCAATATCACATTCTTGTGTTCGACCTAACAATTCCAGTTCCAAGCCTGTCACAGTACTGAAGCCCGTGAGCATAGAAGACACTTCGCTGCTGCAACATCACAATCCCATGTTTGACCTAGCAGTTCCAATTCTAAGCCCATCAAAGTATTGAAGCCCGTGAGCATACAAGATAGTCCACTGCTGCAACATCACAATCTCGTGTTCAACCTACAAGACAACCCAAAGCCAAAGTCCACCGAGATGTCAACCCTTTGGATTGCAAGTTCATCAAAAGTCAAGCCCATCAAGCTCAAGGAAGGTTCAACCTTAATAAGTCAAGAAAGAATTGAAGATGTTCTCAACTTCATCCTGGAAAGTCAAGAAAAGATAAATGAAGAGCTAGCCCAAATCTCCCGAATAGCCGACTTTGCAATTCAAGTCAGCTTGGCCAATCAAGCTATGCTCTCTACCTTATGCAAGGATAATTCACCAGAACCCAAAGAGATCCCACACTTCCAATTTCTAAAGAAAAGAGCTAGGGATTTCAATGAGTTGTCTTTCCAACTATCCTCTCCAATCAACATGAACATGTCAATGGACGCAACCCTCAAGGAAGTAGTGCCTTGCGACGTCAATAACAGTGCAGTCAAACCATCAACTAGCAATTATAGGCCCTGAAGGAATTTTTCAGAGTTACACATGACTTTGAGCGAAGCCTTGAAAAAATTACAAGCTAAGGGATTACTGAAGCCATTGGATCCTAAGCCAATACCACATGCCATGCCTAGAAGATACAATACTAATGTTCCTTGTAGATATCATCAAGGAAAAGGCCATACAACTAATAAATGTTATAACTTGAGGCATGACATTCAGGATCTCATTGACCAGCAAGCCATTACACCGCCATCATCAGCCAGTCATCCTGACTTTGTTTGAATTTCATTTTTGCTCTTTGGTTTTATTGTTTACCTAGGATTTGCTTCCCAATTGGTTATTTGCTCAATAAAGTCTATGTTGTATTTGATTCATTTGATTCATCATGTTGTTCATATGTACATAAAAAATTCAAAAAAAAAAACCTTTTGGACTAGGGGCACTAGGCCTTCAAATCATTTCAATTTATTTTCAAAAAAATTGGACTAGGGGCATTGGGACTTCTTAGTAACCTTCTTTTTTTTTTCTTTTTTTTTTTTTTCTTTTTTTGTTCCTTCAAAGACCCCAAGAGTTTTCCAAAACCTTCCATTCAAAGACTCCAAATTTTTTTTCAAAAGCCTTCTTTTTAAGAGAATACAAGATGATCCATTTGATAAAACCTTTTCCAAATCATGATGATTAATTGCTCTACCAATCAATTGTTTCAAAGAGGGATTTAACTTCATTCAATCCATGTAAGGATTTTTGCTAAACATTTAGAATATGGGAAGAAAAGGTCCTAAAAGGCAATCAAATAAATTCATCAATTCATCCAAATTCCTCAAACCCACATACACTCAATCCCAATTTCTACAGAATTTTTCACATTGTTGGAGCATTTATACTTCTATTCCAAGAATAATTTATTAAAAGAGCTTAAGACACTATGCTAACAAGTAAGCATCATTAGGGATAGGAGGCCGCCTTCAATAACCCACATTATTCCTTGACACCTATTACAATAATTTTCTATCGCTAGCTAACTTGAGCCTTTAATTAGTTAGACTGTTTTTCAATGAACCCACTAAAAACTTAAATCTTGGGTGGGGAAATTAAGTATGCATGCTTAAATCTCAAGATGAGGAAATGTTGACCTTATGGATCCGGCACCACTTGGTAAGGTCCTTAATGAAGACAATATGACAAGTTCAAAAGAGGAAGATTCATCAAGTTCAGAAAAGAGAGTTCATCAAAGTTAGGTAGAAAGGAAATCCATCAAGCAAAGATAATATTTTGAGAAAGCATCAAACTATGAGAAAAAGGAGAAGGCCATCAACCTAGAAAAGACTTCAACCAAAAAAAAGAGAGAGAAGTGAATGCAAGAATTTTCATCAAGTGGTGAAAGAATACTAATTCATCAAAAGACATGAGAGATATGATATTCCATGAAAGATCATTCAAGTTGAGAGGGATAAGCAAAATGAAAATTCATCAAAAGAAAAATTCAATCAAATTGAGGAAGATGAGGAAAAGAAAAGGTAAGATACATTTCATTTAAAAAAAAAAAAAATTTGTTCAGTCAAGTCAAGAAAAATGGAACGAGAAATGCAAAATCATCCAAGAAAGATGTAGTCTGTCAAATTGAAAAAAAAAATGCAGTTGAGTGAAAGCCAATAAAATTTCAAAAAAAAATTCAAAAAAAAAGAATAAAAACAAAGAGCTCGCTAGGTTAAAAACTCAAAAGGGCAGTCTAGGACAAAATTAGAGCAAAAAAAAAAAATCTTTCAAAAAATGAGAAAAACAAAAGTGAGAGTGAGTGATCTAACCACAAGATAAGATGCTAAGAAAACCAAAAAGAGGGAATTGTCAAGCTATAAAAATCAAGATCAAATGAAAGGAATCAATGAAGACTAATGAGAAGATGATGAACATGACAAGGATTTTAGCACAAGAGTCAATGATGGAAGATGTGGAAAAATCTTCCAATGCTTGAATTTAAAGTATTGCATACTTGGGAAATATCATAAGGGTTTTGAGCCTTTTTTATTCTTCCTTTCAATAACCTAACCCCGACCTACATTACAACCTTTGAATAAAGCCCTTCTTGAAGACTTGTTGATTGAAAGCACACATTTAGCTCTGATAATATTTTCTCTTGGATTAAGAAAGAAAATTGCTCAAGATTATCAAGCCCCACTGGTTGATATCTTTAAAAGACAAATTTCACAAATTCTCAAGTGACCAAAAATTTCTTTCTAAGGTCCAAACACTCACTTTGTTTGCTCCCAATAGAAAATAACTCTCAAGAAGACAAATTTCCAAATTCTCAAAAATTTTCAAGTCTTCAAACTTTGGATTTTTTTTTTTTTCTCTTTCTTACTTACTCCCAATATGTGTGATTCCCAAGCATTTCATTCCTTTGATTGTCTTTGAAGACTTAATCTAAAAAAAATTTCAGAATGAAGAAGCAAATTTGATTACATTTTTTAATGATTTCAAATCCTTTCTAGCCAATGAGATCGAGTTAACAATTGAGCATTATGATTGGTCAAAGAGGTTGTTCAAAGGATCACCTTTTATTCATTTGAAAAAGATAAAATTTCAAAAAAATATCATTCTAATTAAATTGTTTTTTTCAAAAAAAAAAAAAAAAGGAAAAAAAGAGACTCATTTCAAAAATTCATTTTTCAAAAGAAATTTCAAAGCTTCATTTTTTTGAAAAACTTTTTTTTCGAACTCTATCTGGACCTAATCCTCTATGAAAGAGGTACGTAGGCAACCTTTCAAAGGCTCGGTTACAATCACCCAAAAAGAAACTTCATTTCAAAAAAGATTTTTCAAAATTTCATTTTTTTCAAAACTTTGTTTTCGAACTACGTTTGGACCTAATCCTTTATGAGAGAGGTATGTAGGTAGCCTTTTCAAAAGGCTCGGTCATAATCACTCAAAAAAAAAAAAATTCAAAAACTCAAAATCAAGACATTTCTTTGTGTGAATTTAGATTGAGCATCTATCAACAATTTTCTATACAAGCATGTCTAAACTAAGGTCATTAGCCCAAAACATTTTTATAATAACTGATTGCTAACAAGCTCATGGAAAGAATCTTTTGCAGGAGGTGGACATGGATCTTTCATCTACTCAACAATCACCATCAATCTTTAGTTGAGATGTGCCAATCGGCACTCCAACAGAGTCCATTGGCTCGTCATCCTAGTAGTCCTTGCATTGCCCAATTTTGTGATTTTGATCTTGTTTTACTCAAATTTTGCTTTATTAAGGTCCCTACACAATAAGATTTTTTTCAAAATTCACATTAATTGTTGAACTAAGGGCATTCGGCTATGCCTCATTCAGGTGAGATCACTATAGTAAGCTACATCAATTCTTAATCAAGTTTAGATAAGATTCAAAGAGTTTGTAGCTGAGTAGGAAAGCGTTGCATGGTCACAAACGAAGAAAATATTTTTCAAAAAACTTGAAAACGCAAAACATGCGTCTAAAAAGCGTGAGAAGTCAGCCCACCACGGCCTAAGCCTAGTGGCGTGACAAAGTGCCATTCGGCACTCTAAAAGTGCCGAACAGCACTTCTCAAATGCCGAACAACACTTATCCCTACTAATGCTCATTTGCACAATTTTGCGTTTCCAAGCACTTTTTAGGTCCATTTTTGACCTTGTTAAACACTTGAAAAGATTTTTTTGGTTAAACTGGGACATTCAGACATGCCTAACTCATTTAAAAAAAAAAAAAAAAAATCACCACCTACATCATTATTTTCATATCAAATTGAGATTTTTCAAGATCATGAACACATCCAAACTAGGGGCATTTGACCATGTCTCCTTCATTTTCAAAAAAAAGAAAAACAAAAGGGAGGGGGACCACCATCATCATTTTTTTTTTTTCTAAAGAAAAAAAAAAAAAAACCAAAATTTCAAGATTTCCAAAGAATCATGCATTCATTCCCAAACTAGGGGCATTCAGCTCCGCCTCATTCAAATAAGTGCAAATTCTGTCAAAACTGATCAAGATAAGTTTATATTGTTACTACAAGACCTCATCAGGTGAATTCTAAACTTATCTCATTTAAAGTTTCCACATGATCAAAAGCAATTCAAAGGACAAAGAGCTATAGGCTAAAATTAATACAAATTTGTCGAAGAAACATTTCTTCTCATTTTTGCAGGAAAAGTTAAAAACACAAATCAGACATCATTGGGACTTTGGGTCCACCTACGCGAAGATCTCCTCGACCCACCTCTAGAGGAGCCGCCTTCAATGTTCCCTTCTTGACTTGCATGGAATCAAGATTCTTGCTGCCGGTTCTCAAGTTCAAGATTTCTGATCCTAGATCTTCTGGTGGAATCAGCCATTGCCATTCGACTTACCTGAAAAGTCAACAAAGTCAAGTGTTAGATCAATTATCGAAAAAGTCCAAGCAAGGACACTCAGAAAGCATCATCTTCTACCCAGCTCATTTCATTGATCGCATATCAAGAAGATTGACTTCTTGCTACCAATTGCAAGCTTCCAATCATCTGCATGCTTTCTTCTACAAGATCAACATCGACCTAAAGCACAAATCTACCAGATCATGAGCAATTCAATAAGCCAAGAAGACATAAAGTTAAGAAACTGGAAGATTCAAGAACACACCGCATCGGGCCAAGGGACGTTTCAAGTGTACTCTGGCCTATCTAAAGGCACGGAGCTGTACAACCCATCAAGATTCATCACTTCATATTGCCATGCAAGAAAGTAAGGATAGGTCTCCATGAAAGAACTAGAAGAGCTGCTAGCATGACTAGGAGAGGGATTCTCTTCTTCCTCATCCTATTCTTCAGAAGATGAAGCCTGAGAATGCAACATGCAAAGATTGTCATAAGGAGGAAATATGAGAAAGGAGCATACAAGGTGAAATGCAACTTAACTTCAAAAGAAAGAGAAATATCGATGCCACAGAAATGCCAGCTAGACTACCCTATAATTGAGTTTGAATAAATTCAGAATAACTTCCTGGTACCCCTGAAATAACATGGCCAATTCGAGCACAAGCAATCTTTTCATTAGCCAGAAGGTCAGCGAACCGGATGGAGGGACAAAGAGGAACTGAAATTGTTGTAAGAGGATACATATGTTGAACTTAAGGCAACACCTGATTGCCAAGATACCAGTACCTCCCATGGCCATACTCAAACAACACTAGGCAACCATTCAATTCTAGAGCCCATTAACACTTAGCATACTAACACATCTGAAAATCACAAAGAACCTAGAGTGAAAAGAAGGCCAAACCACAACCAAACTACAAAAAACCCTTAAACGTAAAATTCAAAAGAGAAAAACTCACATCAGCAATAGCCAAATTGTCGATCAACATACGCCAAACCTCCAAAGAACACCTGGAGGGCATTGACAAACGGTATTTGGGCAACCAACGTAGAAATTTAGGATAAATACCATCAACCTCCTCCCAAACTTGAGAACTAACCCCAAAGTATTCATACATCCAAACCTAAAAAAATTCACAACACTATTACAACCAAGCCAAAATAACTTTCCAAACCCCACACACAGCCCAAAAAAAAAAAAAAAAAAAATTTTTGCATTTTAGCTTTTTTTTTTTTTTAATTGCCTCAAAGCACAAAGTTATGACTTCAAAAATTATTTTGGATCTTTTAAAAAAAAATGTTATTAAGACTCAATTCATCTTTACAAGTGAATATTAAAAAAAGATTTTTTTTTCTTAAGCTTTGAGGATTTTCTTTAATTATGAATGAACTTAATTGATTTTTTAGCACAACAAGAGAACATTAATGAACATCTTGGTTTAATGACTTTTTTGTTATTACTAATCCTTCTTTCTAATGATTCTACAAAACCTGAAGATATTTAAATTTCTCCAAGTGATTTATATTTTGAACATTTATTTTCTAATAAGAACAAGGATTCTTTCTAAAAATAATAATAATAATAAGGATTGAATTTCTGATTTTACTCAAATTTAATATATAAAGATATATTTGCCAAAGAAATATATATATATATACACACACACATATGCAAGAAGTTATGTAAGATAACAAATAGAGTTTGTTAAGTTAGTGCAAGAAAATTAATATTAAATTGATATGTAGAAAAGTAGTCGTCCTTATCCTTTCCAACTAGTACTATAAGTTTCATTTATTTATTTGGCACGTGTGATTCACAAAGACAACCAACATATAAAATGGAAATCTCCGCTGACCTCAACAAACGTAGCCTATATATTTTGACTATTTTCATAAGAAAAAAAATGGGAAACCTACCATGAAATTCAATGGCAATTTCTCCGTAACCTCAACGAAATTGTTGATGTTTAGGTAATTTTTCAAAATAATAAAAATTATTAATTGTTTAAAAATTTTGTAAAACTTAAATACAATACATATATATTAGTTTCCTTATGAATTAAATTCAAACTAGTCGTAAATTCATGCAATGTATAAGAAGATTTCGTACATGTAGAAGTATAATAACTTAATCAAGTTTTCTCAAACTATAAAAAGTAAAGGACAAAATTGGCTTCTACCCTTTTCTCCCAAACTAAGCAACGTTTTGCTCTATTTTCTAAACTAATTAGGAAAATACTCCTATTTTCTAGAGCCCTATAGTGGCGTTTTTAAGAAGCCTGTAACGACGTTTTAAGAACTTATAATGGTGTTTTGTAACTCGGCCTCCATAAAATTGAGTTATAGGCAATTTTTTATTTTTTTATTTATTTTACACCTATAACTCAATTTCATAAAGGTCGAGTTATAAAACGCTACTATAGGTCCTTAAAACGTCATTATAAACTCTTAAAAACACCGCTATAGGGCTTAACTTGATTTATCTTAAATCGAGTTTCAAAAGAGGGGTATTCCCCTAATTAGTTTGAGAAAGGGGATAAAACGTTGCTTAGTTTGGGAGAAAATGGCAGAAGCCAATTTTGTCCAAAAATAAACGAAAGAGAGAAAGAAGTACCCTTCATAACTTTATCCTATTTATCCTAAGTTTGCTAAGAGCCTTATAGCTCTTCTGGCACTATTTGATTGTGATGTTTTCAACAAAGATAATCAAGATTCATATCTTCTCTCCCCAAATATCGAGTAACTTTAGCTTAAGTTATCTTTACAACTTATTCAAGCTATATCAATTTTTTAATTACAAAAATGCATCATACACTATCTTTTATATCTATAAGAGGATTTCTCTTTTTGGATTGGATTTTTATGTGATTCAAAAATCCACCTAAATCTAGGTTTAACAGGGAAAAAAATCGAGAACAACCCAGTATAAATATATTTCTAACTCCACTTAAAATGCCTACAAAATAAGACATTCTCCTACTAATTCATATCTTTTTTTTTTTTTTTGAAGCATACTATTTCATATCTTCAAAAAAACTCATCCAAAAAAATAATAATAATTTATGACACCATACCAAAAAAAAAAAAAGAAAAGAAAAAAGAAAACCTCATCACATGCACAAAGCCCAAAAAATAAATAAATAAAGATTTATCCGATTTGTAATTACCATCCCATGTGAGGTGTAATAGTTATCATTATTTTTGGGTGATTAAAAAAAAGTTTTAACTGAAATTACATAAATCACATCATGCATAAGCAGCAAATCTTTTAACAATACAAAGGTATCAGAATCAGAAGCAGATTCAAAAGAAAATATGATAATAGAGAATATTACCATTGCTTTCTCCGGTCCGCTTCTCCAAACTGTTGTCACAGAAAACGACGGAACTGCTACAAAAAGCGACAGACTTTTGCTTTGAGTCATAATAGAGAGGAAAAAAAATTAAAAAAGAAGAACAAATTTATTTAATACTTAACCGACCTTGGAATTTAATTTCAAATTTCCAGTTTGAAGTGAACAATGGAAGAACCTAATTTTTTCAATGGTCGAGAACGTAGTGTGTTTTGCTTTTCTAGTTTCTATTATTTGTTTGTGTTGATCGACTTTTTGGTATTATAATTTATAACATAATATACAATTTCAGTTAAACTCTAATACTCCTAATTTAAACTCTAATAGACCACAGCCACCTCCGTATTAAATTATTAATAAGAAAATCTACGGGAAAATAAAAAGGGAAAAGATTAAAAAAAAATACAAGACTTAAATAAAAATAAAAATAAAAAAAAAACCATTTTAACTAAACCATTTTGGAAGTGTCTCACATGCATAGTTCAATCCACAACCAAAAAAAGCTTGGGGTAACAAAACGCACTCCCAATATGCCATCTCATCATTTATATATATACATTGTAGGTATTTATTTTTCATTATCTATATATATTTCTCATTCACTTGTAAATTTTTAATTAATTTATGTATTTCTGGATAAAATTTAAAATGCTTGTTACTACTCTGTTAACCATATTTCACATATTACAATAGGTGCACCTGAGGTTTATATTTGGTAATGGAATATGATTTTGTTCATTATTTTATGAAATTATTAAATTGGAAATCTTTGGATTGAAAAGTTAAGAATTTATTGCCAAACTCTTTTTTTTTCTTTGTTCTCTTTTTTGTATTAAAAGAGAGACAAAAAAAAAAATTGCGTTTAATTTTTTACTTATTATTTTTTTTTTGTATGTGAAAAATTTTTTGGGGTCATTTTGGTTGATTTGACCCATCAAAATCTGCGTAAATGTGTTTTTTTTTTTTTTTACAAAATAGAAATCTACTCTAGTCTAATCTAAGTGTATATATATGTGAAAACTCCTCCTGGAGACTTGAACTCGACCTTTACCCCTCACACCCTACAAATACTTATACTTATGAAATGACTATCGTACCAAAAGTGTGCAGTGATTGCGTAAATGTAAAGTGTCATAACTTTTACAACTTGTTTTAATTTGATAAGTTCCAACCCGAACTTCATTTAGCCATACCCAATTGATCGAAGCCAAATTGTGTGACCTAACTTATTTGACTTTACAACTTGTTTTAATTTGATAAGTTTCCAACCCGAACTTCATTTAGCCCATACCCAACCCGAACTTCATTTAGCCCATACCCAATTGGATCGAAGCCAAATTTGGTGGACCTAACTTATTTTACTTTTACAACTTGTTTTAATTTGATAAGTTTCCAACCCGAACTTCATTTAGCCCATACCCAACTGGATCGAAGCCAAATTTGGTGGACCTAACTTATTTGATCACATACGCTTTTCTTTTTATAAAGAAGGTAATTGTTCTTCAAACTTGTTTGGAGGAAAATTCCTTCATTCTCTTATGAAGCTAGTCAAATGTTTATTCATGTGTGCTTAGAGTAACATGACTTATCTAATAGTCATGATGTATGGTTCAAGGGAAAAATCCAACACCCCTTGAACTTTGATATAGTGACCCTTATATCCCCCTAGACTTTTATTGAAGTCAATTTAGTACCAAGGTGACAAGCACGAAGACAAAACAATTGATTAGCCCAATGGTTCCAAAAAATTAATACATCTTACAAATAATTCATACCTATCAAGGTGGTAAATTGTTATTAGTAGATAATAATAATAAAAAATGATATCAAAGGTATATTGTCAAATGGCTCCCTCAAAAAAAAAAAAAGTTTATTATTCATTAAATATAGTTTTCAGAAAAAAAAATAATAAGAATAATGCTAGAATAGTATTTCTCCTTTTTAGCTTTTTCCTATCTTGTCTAGTGAATTAGTTATTCTTGATTAAATCTAATGAGCGATTTTTTAATATATAAAAAAATTTCTTTTATTCGTTTTAACTTCTAATCATTGGTAACTGAGGACTTGATTGGATCCAATAGAAGTTTCTATCATTGCTATGAGTTATAAGTAATAAGTTGGATTTACACAATTGTATAATATATGGAATTGTAAATATATTTTTCTTTGGTACGCTTTTTCAAATGTTTTTAAATGTTTGATTCTAAAACTCAAGATATCAAATTCATTATAATACTTAAAGAAATAGCAAAACATAGGAGTTTAATTTAATTTTACAATGATAGAATTTGAAAAAAAAGAAAGATTAAAATAATAAATAATAAAAAGACAACAAAATAATTGTGATTTTTTTTACATATCTATAGCAAATTAAATATTATACATTTTTATTCATGAACCTTTATAAAGATGACAAATTATCGTTAAAATAATTGTTACTGTATGTATGTGTTTTTTTTAATTGGTGTATGATCAACATCTTAAGTCAGCCCTCCAAATTGAAATTCTTGACTCTCTTTTTTCTTTCAATGCATCATGTGACTATATAAATTATTATCAAAACGTGCTCTTCTAATTATATGACTTATATCAAAATCATCACGTGACTTCAATAATTTAGTAGTGTTTGTTATTAGGTATGTGCCATTGCCAATAGTCGTTTTGATTTCTTTTAGTATTGTAGAATAGCAATTCCATTATTTTTACTGTAATTTTAGGTACAAAAATGTTGAAGTCTTTAGGTACAAAAATGTATTTCTTAAAACTTAGATGAGCGCTTCAACGTAAATGGCCCAAGGAAAAAGGAAAAAAAATAATAAGTAAGAGAGACAGAGTAAATGAAAGTAAAATTACATAGAAATATATCTATAAAAACACCAAGTAATTTCCATACAATGAAATCTAGCAATACAAGAACTGACACAGCTCACACAACTTTTAAAGCAATAAATAACAATAATTTAAAGTAATTTCCATTGAATGTGTGTCTGTTCTGTATACTGGTTGGCATGAGATAAAACATAATTCAAGGCTTAGTAGTACTGGTAGCAGATGGTGGTGGTGAGAAGAATGGGATGGAAGGAATTGTAGTCGGAATAGTTGGGAGTGAGGGAATGTTTGGAATTTGAGGAAAGTTAAACTGTGGGATTGATGGGATGGTGGGCAAGTTGGGCAGTGATGGAATAGTGGTTGGCAATGGTAGTGTAGGCAAAGGTGGCAATGGTGTTGGTTTAGGCAAAGTAGGCACCACTGGCACGGTTGGTATAGAGGGTGTAGTGGTTTGTAAGAGATTGCGAGCTGCTAAGCTGAGATTGCTGCTTGATAATACGTTGAAAACCACAAAGAAAGCCAAGATGAAAAACTTGTTAGATGCCATGATAGAAAAATAAATGTTTTACAAGGTTTTGAAATTGGGAAAGCAAGGAATTCTCTTTGATTTTGATGATAGAAACAATGACCATGCTCGGGGTTTATATAGCAAGATGGAATATGTCTAAAGGGTTGTGTACTTGTGTATGATGCAAAGTTGGTGATTGGTATTTTCACTATTTTGGCATACTTTGCCCTTACAAGCTTTCCTGTTGTTAGGCCATCTCCTTGCCCATCTTGCATGGAAAATCAATGAAAAATGTTGACTATTGTTGTGGTTTAGTACTTTTGAGTTTAATTAATGCTAGTAATTCACAAAGGTTTGGTTTGGTTTGGTTTTGGACACCAAACCTTTCGTTTTTTTGACAGAATACTAACTCTTTTTGCTGTCTGTTTGGTTAGCTAATTAATCTGAGTTACGTGGGGGTTGTGAAGCCAAGGCTTCTACTCACCAATCAAACCAATCTACTTAATTGTTTAATAATATCAGAATCTCATCACAGTCAGGAAGAAAGTAGTGTTAGAAGAGTAATACTACATACATAAACTATTTTACAACATTTTTACAAAATGATATTGTGGTCAACTTCTTACTGCTTTTCATCTAGACTATTAATATCACTTTTTCATTTATTAATAATCACTCACCACATCAGTAATTTGTAAATTCTTTTAGAAAATAATTTGTATCTCTTGCGTTACTCTTTTGTTAGAATAGTTGTAAAACTTATTATTATTATTATTGTTATTATTATTATTATTTACTTCTAGTTATTCAACAAATGACGACATTTTTTAAATTTTGATTTTTAAGGTTTTTTTTTTCTGTCTTTTTGTGTTAGCAAAATCCTTTAGAGAGAAAATCTTTTCTAAATCAACAAAATATTTAAGAGACAAAGATTATTCTTTAAGTATGATTACTCTTTTTGTTTCTACATATATTAAATTATTTTTTTACCAGTTTGTGTGTACACATTTTCCAAAACATGCATTTTTTTTTCATTCATCATCATTTATTTCTTAATTGCGTCTAATTCTTGACAGGAATTGATATCAACAACCTGCCAATATCGTATATAGAGTGATTGTTGTTTGTATTTACTATTCTATTTTTACTGCAATTACAACATTGGCATTTTCAATAATGTAAATTGTTAAAATTAGGCTTCACAATAAAAATGAATATGGTATTCTAAAAGAATATTTGGCTTTGTACATTGAAAAGAAAATTTCTGCAAATTTAATACAAAATCAGTCATAGATTATTTTCAGGATTCAAAATAATGTTAAATTCTGTTTTAATAAACAATTGATTAAAATGGAACAAAATTTGGTTATAAACTTGGTTGTAGCATAAGACTACAAATTCCTTTTTTAAAAACTTAACATTATTATATATTTTGAAAATCTAACCATTGAATTTCATACTCTTTACGCTCTTAACAAACATATCAAATTTTGTATCAATTAGATATTATTTGCCATATGATTCATAAACTTATTTTTTATGTTTAATTTTAAACTACAAAAATTTGAAATTTAAACAATTAATTGTTGACATAACTATTGATATTTTATATTCTGAAAATTTTGCAAGTATGGAGGATTTAAGAAGAAATGTGATCTAATGGTGAATTTGTTAAAATTCACATCCAATAAAAAAATATATATATATATATTGAGTAAACTTGTAACCTAAGGGTACAACCAAGTTTATATCCAAATTTTGACCTCTAAAATGTATTAAGAATGGATGCTAGTTTTATTTTTCATAGTATATTTAGTTTTTAATTTTAGCATATTTTTCATTCTTGGATTCTAAAATTCTTTGGTTCATGCCTTGGCGGTTGGCCCCCTTAAGCTAAATTTATAAAGTTCAAGTTCCGTCCATGAATATCACCGATCAACGTCAAGTGGTAGTCTATCAATTTATGAAACCAAGAACTAAGCCAAAAATATATATTTGAAAGCGCAACCTAATAGAGAATAGGATTGTCCATAAGCCAGATCAAATCAGGTTTGGAGTTGATTTGACACTCGACCCAATTAAATCAAATGAATGGGTCATGGACCCACTATCAACCGAATAGTCAGGTCAAACCGAGGTGGTTTGGGTTGTTAGTTGGGCGGATCTAGGCTACAAGTTGGGCTTAACTTTGGGCTTGTTGGGATTTCTTTTGGGTCTTTAGCCCAAAATAATGTGTTGGGAAATTTAGACCCCAAATTATTTTAATCAATTACTCAAGTTAATTAATTATTCAAATTATGCAATGATCCAATTTTACATGTGATGGGTACATCCATATCACCAAAATTAAATGCAATGATAAATAAATTTGAAAACAAGCAATCAAGTCATGATGGAAAACCCTTGCTAGAAAAAACCAACAGGTGGTTTGAAGGTCACCACCAACTTGAAAATCCACTATAATATAATGGAATTTACAACAATAAGGAATATACATGACCCCAAAGTTGCTACCTATACTAAAACTTACTGACACTACCCAAGTGTAGCTCCAACCCAGTTGGACTCTTCTACTCCGTGGATCTCTTTGAAGCACGAAAATTCAATTTGTGTCTAGCACCACAACAGTACTTAATTGTTGTAGGTTAACTTTGCAGCAACTTCACTTGGAACACCTCAATGATCTTCAATATGGTGCCAGAGACGATACTTGTTTCAAAATCCTTGATGTACAAAAGTCACAAAATTAATCTCCTTATTCTCTTTGGGAACTCATAGGCTCAACAAGTAGAGGCTAGGGTTTTCTCTCTAAATCCCCTTTGAGTTTCTGCCTCTACAGCCTTATAAAAAGTTGTGCTTAATTAATGGGCCTTTAATCATATCTAAAGTCAAAGATAAAATTTTCAATAGATTTTTTATGTCCAACATAATGAAGACAGAAATGCAAAAATGTCATTGGTGTATTCAATATGGACACACTAGGGGTTTTAAAGTGTCCATGTAAGAGCATTCTCATTAGTTCATGTATAGTCTTCTATTTTAGAAAAAAGTACAAATTTCACATTTTGAGCAAAAAAACACCAACATCAGTGGATGTAAAAATATGTAAAATTGTGTAAACATTTCCACGAGCTACAGTAACCATGTAAATATACACGGTTACTGTAACTCGTCTATAATTATTTTATTAATTTTTTCTCTCTCCTTTGCCTCACCCTCGCCTCTCTCTCGTTCTATCTCAGTCCCTCTCCCTGTCTCTATTGCTCTCAAATCCTTTTCTTCAATCTAATATTCCTGCTAGCCAAAATGATGTCGCCGAAGCAGCATCCTTCCCCTACACCGCTCAAAAACTCAGATCCTCTTCCAGATTGCTCAAAAACTCTTGACCCCTGCGCCGGAGCAACATCCTTCACCATCGCCCTCATGGACCCTCATCCCCTGCGCCTCCTTCCTCCTCGGCCTCGCTGGCACGGTTCAAACATGGAACAAGCGTAGCCGATACAGCAAGCTCTGGTGGGACCCAAACGCAACACGCGATTTCGTCTGGCTCGACAAGAAACCCACCTGGAAAAACTCTATCCGTCCAGGCATTTGAAGCCTGGAACCTTTGAGGAACAGAGCAACACCAACGCACCTGGGTTTTTGTTTGGCTGCTCAGAAAATCATCTGAGTTTTTGTTTGGCTGCTCATAATTTTGCTTAGAATTATTATTATTATTATTATTTTAAATTTTGTTAACTATTTATGTGTTTGATAGGAATGAATTAGCTGAAGATTTGTGGGTTGAAGATGGTGGCTAGGTGGGTTGATGATGGTGGCTGGGTGGGTTGACAGTGGGTGTGAATTGAATATTTTATTTGAATAAATATGTATAATAGACAAACTGATGTGAGTATTTTGTAAAAGTGAGAGTGTAAAATAGAAAAAGTAAGTTTTAGATGTGTAATTTTACAAAAATTTTGCATCTACTAATGTGGATGCTCTAAGTTCCTAGCCAAAAATAATAATAATAATAATAACTTTTGATAGATCCTAGTATGATATACTCAGTCCTCAATGTTACAATCAAACCGTGCTCTAGCCACATTACAATGCTGAAACAAATGGTCTGCTGTCTCCTTTTCATTACGCAGACCTTAAGAGAGTATATTCCTATGAAATGCATAGCTGCAAGTTCTCCAGATAAACACCACTAGTTTGAAAGGCATTCTCAGTTTCTATAGGTTCCCACCACCCCAACCCCACCCCAACAACACACCCCCTTTTTTTTTTTTGGCCGGCTTTTTTTGACTTTGGGGGACAAATTTTACTATGCGTGTTCATGCACTGTTCACGCAATATTTAATATTAAAAGTGGGTCCTACAATACTATTCACACATTTAAAAATTATTTTGCTACAGTGTTTTCAGTAACAATCAGTTTTTATCAACTTTCAACAATAATAAATGCTATCTAAACGGACTCCGTGATCTACAATTTTGAACACATGTAAGTTTGTTCATATTATTTTGGTTCAATGGAACAATAATTTTAGTGGTCCGCTAAAGACTAAAGTGCTATATACAGCTAATCGTTGCCAATGAGAATTAAAAGGTTTTGGACTTTTGGTGCAACTTCTAGACCGCGTACGTACGGTCCAATTCTTGCGGTGAAGATTTTTATTTTGAGAAACTTGGGTTTTTTTATTAGAATTTCTGCTCTTAGAATATACATTAATTTTTATTTTTAGACAAAATTTTCTTAAAAATATATATTAATTTTTATTTTTAAAAAAAAAAAATTCAAAAATTAAAAAAATAATAACAATTTTTTCAATTTTAAAAAAAATATTTCTAAAAATAAAAAAAGTTAATGTGTGCCCCACGCATTAACCAAACCCTTTTTTTTTATTGTTAAGTTAGAATTTATATTAAACAATGAAAGAAAAGAGTAAGTAAGGGTCCTGAGACAATTCAGGCCTACACAGCCTAGCCTGACACCCAAGACAAAGACAGAAGCAGGAAACATCAAATCACCTATTTTCTCAAGAGCAAAAATTGCGAAGATTGAAACAGTGCAACTTACTGTGCAAGTATTATTATTTAAATATCTGTCTGTTTCGACAGTGTCATTAATATTGACTGCAGACATGATTTGTGCCCGCACAAGTTGTAATAAAGTTAGCATCGATTGTGATTGATCACTTATTAGCTACGGAGGTTTTTTTGTCGATATTTACTTGTATTTTTGTAAAGCGAAATTAAAGATTCAGTCAATCTGTGCTCCGAAAATAGAAAGAAAGATATATATATATATATATATATGTATGTATATTTAGTGTATCGGTCAGATATCAAGATACTAGCACAAGCAAAATGTCCTAATCTTTTTTCTTCTTTCTTTTATTTTTATTTTTATTTTTATTTTTTGAGAAAGTTCACTTTTCAAATGTCCCTTTTTCACAAGTATGGAAGAAAGTGAAAGGGGAAGCCAAGTGTCCGGAACCCTCCAAAAAAACAGCCAAATTTAAAAGAGAATTCAACGTGAGATGAAGGAATTTACCACGACTTATCCTTTCCTAATTTATATATAAAATCTGGCTGACAAATTTAGAAATTTTATATATATGTAATTTTCCTGAAATTTTACAACCTAAATTGATCTTTGCTGAGTTTTTTGGTATGTTGTACTCCCATTCATCGTTATCAAAGGTCCGGGAAAAAAATCGGATAGCGGCCAGTAAAAGAAAAACAAGAAAAATGAAAGTTAAGTGATTAACGGTAAAAAAAAATACCATGTAACCTATAATACCACCGTCGCCAGCACTGTTCCAAAAGTGACCAGCCATTCTTCTTCTTCACGCCCATTCCTCCATCCGTCTGCCTCTATATAAGTTTTTTAAGTTTTTATTTCTAAAAGACTTTAGTTATTTGTTTTGTTGTGACTTTTAATAGTAAAAAACTAAAGTAAAGGAGGTCTGTTTTTTGTTTGTAACTTGGGGCAGTGTGCCCTCCTAACACACCCACGTGAATTGTTATAAAATTGAGAATTCTTTTTTTTTTTTTTATGGAACTTTTTAATTTTTAAGAACATCGGAATTTTTATCTCATTCTATTTTATTATTTTAAAAAGTCACTTTATTAATTATACAATATAATTTTATAATACTCCTAACATCTCAACTTTTATTTTCCTATTCTACTCATTAAAATAATATTTTCACACAATAAAATAATATATTCCAAACCCAAATAAAAACAAAAACCCAAAACCCAAGACCCAAATCACAACCACCTGCTACTAGAAGTCTAGAACATACCCAAACTGTTGTTCTCTTGAAACCTCAGCCACAAACTCCGGCAACCACGGCAACCCACTAAATCAAAATCAAAATCAAAATCAAACCAAACCACGGCAACCCCCAACTCCACCACCATGAACCCACCAAAAAAAAAAAATCAAACCAATTCCTTTAAGCACCAATCACAGCAACAACAACACAAAAAAAAAAAAAAAAAAAAAAAAAAAAACCAACCTTGAACTCAGAGAAGATGATCCACCACAATCTACGGAGAAGACAATCCACCATAACCTCTAGCAAACCCATACCCAGCAAAATTACAAAAAGCAAATCACAACAAAAAATCACCAAAATCAACAGAAACTTAACCAAACGCCGAAAACCTATGCCCAAATCCGACCCAAACACCAGAAACCCATGCCCAAATCCAAATCTGACCGTCACCACCGTCACCCAAACCCATGCCACCGTCGCCACCAAAATCCGACCCAAACGCCAGAAACCCATGCCCAACAGCGATCTCCACATCTGATGCCCAACGCTGATCTCCATGGCCGGTGACAGTGGGTCAGGCCATGGTGTAGTGGCTATGGGGTTTTGAGTCTGAAGTGAGGAGAGCAAAATGAGAGAGAGAGAGAGAGAGAGAGAGAGAGAGAGAGAGAGAGAGAGAAAAGAAAAGAAATAATGAAAGAGAGAGGAGAGAGAAAGTTGGTCAAAGTTTTATATAAAAGTATGAGAGAGACAATTAAAAAATAATTTTTAGAAATACAATTGTGCTACAGTAGTATCTTATTAATAAGATGCTACTGTAGCACAATTGTAAAAAATTTTACAATTCCGAACGTTTACAAGTCCAAATGCTGGGTGATTTGTGGCTCTTAATGCTAAATAACCCTTACATTTGGCATTCCCACTTCCAGATGCTGATACTCTAATAAGTAAAAAAAGTTTTTGTACTTATCTGTCAAATTTTACTGACTGTGATATTATTATTATTATTATTTGTATATATTAAGAGGATTCAGAAAGTTAGTTATTGTTTTTTTTTTTCCCAGTCAAAAATATCCCGAAATTAATTAACCAATAACTTAAAAATGTGGTTAAAATAGTAAATTGGCAAAAGAAAGTTAGTTATGATTTTTTTTACTATAAAAAATACTCCTACCTAAAACTTAAAAATGGGGTTAAAATAGTAAATTAACAAAAATAATAAATTTTTACTTCTACTTTGAAATGTCTTTTTGCTTCTAATAAACTCTTACTTTTACGTTAATTTAACCTAGCATATAGTTCGTGCTTACGCACGGAAATATTAACAATTGTGATGATAAGATGGTTATCTTAGTAGATTTAATTTTCACATTGAACATTATGAATGGAGGTAACTTAACACTAACATTTAAAAATCAAATTGGACACATAGCACAAAATTAAACTCCAATTAGAAATTAATTTGATTCAATTTGAATTCTAAAATTGAACTTCAACTTAATATAATATATATGATTATATTTTTGTCCACTTTTAACAAATTAACAAAATCTTAATCTAGACACACTAAAAACTATTAAAAAATAAGAATTGATCATTGAGCTTGGAATCTTCTTGGAGGCGCCAATGAAGCGCTAATGTATGAGAGTGTAAAGTAAGGAAGAATGTGATTGAACATTGTGTTTGAACCCGGCCTTGCTCTAAGAAATCCGTAAGGAGGAGGAGAGGGCAATGTGTGGATTTAGTTGGTAGAGGTTGAGAGAGGAGGAGACATGGGATGACGATATGGAATTAGGAGGAGATGGTGTTTTACTTTTATAGTCTTTCTTGTTGGACTCTTTAGTTCTGGTTGTGGGATTAGAAAAGCTCTAGATTCTATTGAGATCACCAATAAAAGTATGCAGGTGAGATGTTCTTGCTTAGGCTAATGAGTATTATCATTGTGGTTTTCTTGGCTTCTGTGTTAAATGTTAATGCATCATTTATTTGAGTACAAAAATTAGAAAATTTAGATAAGATACATGACATAAAATTGGAGTCAAATTTATAATCTAATTAGATTTTATTTTTGAGTTTTGGTTAGGACAAGTGGTGCAAAATTGAGAATCCAATTGAAATCTAATTGGATTTTCTCTCAGCTTCACCTATTATTATATATATAGATATAGATTTTTACTTCTACTCTCTAACTCCCTACAAAATAGGATCACTCTTTTCTTAGTTTTAAAACTCCTCCCATCTACAAAACTCACCCCACGTATTCATTTTTTTTTTTGGTGATATGAAAAAGTAGAAATCTCAAATTATAATAAACGCAAATTATTAATTTTTACCTAAAAAATAGAAGAGCCTCTGACCACGCGCATGAGCGCGTGCTCAGAGGCTAGTTATTATTAAAGAAGTAGGAACATAAACTCCCTATTATTATTAATATTACCTAGTTGAAATTTTAACTAGAAATTATCATATTAAATGAGATAAAGATTTATAAATATAAACTTCTTAATAAAATATATGTGTATCTGTTTGGTTTGCGCGTCCATGTCCCACGTTTGCATTTTCAGCTCTTTTTATTTTTTTTCTTCAGCCGCACTATTTGATTTTTCAACCAATTTTCAGCCACATCAGTGGGCCCCGTGCACTGTTCACGGGACTTACAAACTTCACTTTTCAACAACCTTTTCATTAAAAATAGGTCCCACGACATTATTCACACATTTAAAAATTATTTTGCTACAGTGTTTTCAGTTTTCAGTTTCAGCAAAATAAGTTCTATCCAAATGGACCTTAACTCCCTTGTATCAAACTCGAATATGAGGTTGACCTGACTAAAGAACTGGTTCATTGGTTTATTGGTTCAACCAATGATTCATTAGTTGAACCACACATTAATTAATTAATTAATATATTTTATAATTATAAAAATATAAAAATAATGTAAATTATAATCAATAAATAAATAAAAATTATACTATATGAAATAAAATTTAGAAAATATCAAATACTAAACACGTCATTAGTGTATATTATCTAATATCCAAATTATATAGTCAAAAATCTTGACACAACATATCTCATAATAAATTTTTTACCTCAACTGTAAATATAGAGACATGTAGATTATCTATTCTAATTTATATATTAAAAAAATTATAATTTTAGAGAAATCTAAAAACTAATCAATTTAATTGTATTGAAAAGTAAATTCTAGAAGAATATGAAATCATATAATAATTTATAAATAAAAAAATAAAAAAAATTAATGAACTTATAATATTGTAAGGCAGATCTCTTAAGGTTCATTTGGTTAGAGGGATGGAAAAGTGGTCTGGAGGATAAAATATTGGGATAGAATAAAAAAGTAGAGGGATATAAGAGATTTTAGATTTCTCTCATATTGTTTGGTTGGAGAGTGAAAATGTAGAATGATGAAAAACTCTTTTATTCAATTGAAAAGAAAAATAAGAAGATAAAAAATATAGTTTGTATAAACTTATTTTCATGCTCTTAGGACATAAAATAAGAAATAATTTCTTTTATTTTACTTTGTAATGTGAAAGCCACTGTTTTTTTTAATGACAATTAGAGGTAAAGCCAGCCACCATTTGGTTTTAAGAAAAAAAAAAAATGTTAACTAAGCGCATAGACACAGTGGAGGCAGATTTGGTAAGTTCTCATCTACTCATCTCCTTCCCATTTTTTTTCTCCTAAAATCACCACAAATTAGGAATGCAAGATTTTGGTGAGCCCATGCAAAACCCCACCAAGATTTCTCTAATTTCCCACCCCAACTAAATAACCTAAAAAACCATTTTTTCTCTCTTATTTTTTGTCCTCCTTATTTTTACCCCAACCAAGTGTACCCTTGGCACTAGAATAATATACTTTTGCTCTAGTACTTAAATATGTAGTAGTATAGGTGCATTAGTATTGGGGTGGGTAAAACTCTAAGAAATTAAATTCGATAAGGATATGCTGTAAAACCCAAATTTTATCCTTCTAATCCCAACAAACCATATCATCATATTACATATTAAAGAACAGACAGAACATCACTTAATCAATTCTAATACCTATTTGAAAATCCAACTTAACTGTAAATTTATTGAGATGTTAGTACATGTGGTAGGATGTATTGAATTTTAAGTAAAAAGTTGATGTGTCAATCTCTTATTGGATGATGTAAAATATAGGTTTTACATCACATCCTTACCGAATTAAGACTCAAACTCTAAATATGTTACTTTACACCCACAAATACCAAAATCCAACCAACACTCGAGTGGGTATTCTTAAACATTTTTACAATCTAACTACAATAACATCTTAAATTTAGAAGTTATTGTAGCAGTTCTTACTTTATTTTTAATTAATTTTATTTCTCTCATTACACACTTTTTCTTAGGCTTCGTTTGGGAGTCTATAAGGGAATGTAATAGAATGATCATAAGGGAATAGATGTATATTAGCAATGGAAAATAATGGAATGGAATGAAATTAAGTAATCTTGTTTGAATGTTTTTAAATAAAAGAATAAAAAAGAATGGAATGTAAGTAATCTTATTTGGGAATAACATACAGGGAAATGAATGTAATCATTTTATGACAATATTACTACTAGATCCATATTTTAAAATAAAGGGTTGAATATATAAGGATATTTTGGGAGTTTTAGTAAAAAATTCATTAAATCTAATTCTATTTCTTCCAATTCTTCCCAATTTCAGGAGAATGAAAATTTGAGATTTTAAGAGATATAAAGAAGGATGAGTGTTCTCTCTTACTTATTTCATTTCTTCATACTTAAACTCCAAAACAAGGAAATAAACTTTCAATTTTCTCCATTAAAACTCTCATACAAGGGAAGAGAAAAATATTATAAAATTATTATTTTTATTCATTTCCATTCATTTCATTCCCTCCTCCCACGTGAGGACTTAGTACCTCAAGTCTCTACTTTTCTCTCAGCTCTTTGCCTCTCTCCTATTCACTCTTTTGTCCCTTTCTTTCTCTCTGACTTTCACATTCTCTCAAACCTCTCTCTTTGACCTTATTAGATCCATTAGGAGTGGGTTTCATTTAAGGCAAAGAGTGGGTATTGTTGGCCGAATCTACAGCTAGGTTGTGTCCACCAAAATTTGTTGGGAGTGGATTTCATTTCAAATCGATATAAGCAAAATCTATGTAAGATTCTAAATCTTCTTTTCGAATCTTAGTAAATCATTTTTGCTTTTAAAAAACAAAATATAAAGTTCCTAAAAAAAAACAAAATATATAATTCTATATATAATTATAATAATAAATTTACATTAACAACTATTATAATGATCACATTTTATATTTGGGAAAAAAAACATTATATTAAATATGTCGGTACATTGCATGAATTATAATATTTTATAATTGTCAAAGTGATAAATTGTGTATAATAAATGATAAAATGATATTAGTGATGGACTTAAATAATAACTCATAAATTTTTTTATTTTTTATTTTTTTAACTTTTGTGTTGTATTTATATATATACTTTAGTCGGTGAGATATTAGAATATTATGTGTCAGTGTCCTTTAACTTATACTAAAAAGAAAAATATTTCATTTAAAAAAAAAAAAGAGAAATATTTTTTTTCCCCTTTCTGACGTACGAAATGGGACTGCTAATTTCTAATGGGCCATATATCACTGTAGACATGTCTGTCTTCTAACGGACCAATGTCGCCAAACCTCAATTTTTTTGTTCTGTTCTGTTCTGTTCTGTTCTGTCCTCTCTCCTTTATATTTTATTTATTTATTTTAATATAGTTACTTATTTTTGTGATGTTTTAATGTCGATACAAATACAAATCCTGAATTCAAAGTGAAAAATAACAAGTGATTTATTTCAAATTTTTTCCTAAAAGAGAAGTCAATATAGAATCACATCTTCTTCTTTTTCTCTCTTAGAATGGGAATTACAGCTGAAATATGTAATATATATATATATATATATATGAAAGTGTAAGTTTAAACAGTGTTATACTTTTTAGTATTTTTAATTGAATATAAATTTTGAAAAATAGAGACTAGGTCATGTTACGATAAAATGCGCTTTTTACAACAACAACAACAACAACAACAAAAAAAAAAAAAAATGATAAGTTACGAGTTGGCATTCAAAAATAAGCGTATCCAAACAAAATTAGTGATGTGGCTAACTTTCTAAACCTTACAAAAATAGAATTTTTATGTATCGGATGCGATGTTTTTTTTTTTAATAAAAAAATTACGTGGCTGAGTTAAATTTTTTCCTTATAAGATTATCAAAGAGAGAGAGTATCATGAACTGCCACATCTTTAAACTAAAAGGAATTAAATTCCATGGGTGCTCGTATGGTCTCGAATCTTCACAACAAAGTCACCGCAGTCCTCTGCAGTTGCAACTTGCAATATAGGCAGCCAATGGTCCTTAATTGGTTGTCTAAGTTTTCCTGTAGACATCTATCAGTTTTATGTCTAGAAGGGTTTGACCGTTAGATAATGCTAGTCATTTTCCAATGTTGTATGATAACAGATAGAGCAATTGCATTAATCCGGTCAAATTTTTCCATCTATTTTACACTAAAAATCTACTTTTCTATTATACATTACAACTTTTCCAAAGTATTCACACTAGTTCATCTATTTTACAATCCCCTCTATTTAAATAATAATTTTTTAAAATTTTTAATTATTATTTTAAAATTTTATTTTGTCCCTATCTTTTTATCTTTTTTTTTTTTTTTTTTTTTTTTTTTTTTTTTGTACTTATACTTTTTTTTTTTGTTTTTTGTTTTTATCTCATCTCTTAGAGACTTAGACCAATCTTTGTCCTTCTTCTACTTCTTTCTTCTTCCTTTCATGGTAAACTCCTCCTTCTTCCTTTCCTCACGGTTAAATCACCTCCCTCCACAAGCGTCTTCTTCTTCCTTTTCCTCTCATGGTCAAATTTTATCCACCATAAGAACCACAAGAATCAAAACCCACCAGCACCACAAGAATCAAAACCCATAAGCACAGACTCCATCGACCCAAAAGCACCGATCTCCACCGCCAGCACCGATCCACAAGCATCAAAACCCATTCCTGTCGACCCACAAGCACCGATCTCTGTTGCCAACACTTAGTCACAAGCATCTAGACCCATTTTCGTCGACCCACGAACTCTGATCTAGCGCCACCATCATCAATCCACAAGCGACCAACACTAGCATCGATCTGTTTTGGTTTGTCTGTGTGGATGTGTTTGTGTATCTCTATGTTAATTTGTTTGTGTGTTTGTGTGTGGGTGTGTTTGTGTTTTTGTTTGTGTGTATCTGAGGAAAAAGACGATGAGGAGAGAAGTCAGTTTGTTTTGCACAAAGAAGAGAGAGAGAAAAGGCGCAAACCGTGAAATTAATAAAATAATAGTATACACAAGTTACAGTAATCGTGTATATATGCACGGTTATTGTAGCAAATGTGTAAATATACACAATTTTAGAAGGACTAATGTAAAAGATTTTTGGGGTAAAATGTGTAAAATTTGTTGCTTTTTGTATTTTGCAAATGTTTACATCTATTGATGTGAATGCTTTTACATTAAATGTTACTGATAATTTCACATGTTGAAGAGGGTGGATGTGTTATTCCATGTCTACAGTAATGCTCTAAATGGCAAGAAAAATGATTTTTATTTTTGGCATTTTTAACCTTGGCATTCACAATTCAAATCTCATATATCTCACCACCATATATCCTTGGTGCAACGGTAACTCTACAAGTATAAGTGCTTGTGGGATGTGAGGCGTGGGACGCAAGAGCCTGGGTTCAAGTCTCCAGTAGAGAGTTTTACACACATATACACTTAGATTAGGGTAGAATAGAAATTCTATTTTGTATATATATATATATATATAACTCATATATCTCTTAACTGTTGAATTATATATATAAATAATGACAAAATTTAGTTACAAAATTGGTTGTAGTCTAAAACTACAACCTTACTCAATATCATTTATATTACTATATATTTTGAAAATATAACCGTTAAATTACATGTTCTTTACGCTCTTAATATACATGTCAAATTTTGTGTCAATCGAATATTATTTACTGTATGATTTATAAGATTATATTTTATACATAATTTTAAACTATAAAAACTTGTAATTTTAATAATTTATCGATAACATAACTATTGATCTTTAATTTTTTAGAAATTTTGAAAGTATGAAGGATATAAGAAAAAAATGGAATCTAATGGTGGATTTGTCAAAATTTACCTCTAATAAAAAGATACTGGGTAAGGCTATAGCCTTATACTACAGTTAATTTTGTAACTAAATTTTGTCATATAATAGTAAGTCTCTATCCTTAAAAAGCAAGAACTAATTAATATATGTACTAAAAAAAAAGAAGAAGTTAAATTGGCTTCCAGCAAGTTTTAAGAGTATAAATTAAACGGATTCCATATTTAAGAGTACACCATAAATAACAAGTTTTAATAGTTGAGGTACAGAATTAATAGTAACCTTAAATTAAGAAAATATAAATAAGAAATAAAAACCAACCATTAGGAAGAAATTATTTATAATGTTTAACCTGAGTTTCCAACCCCATCGCATGTCGCACCACAACTACGACCCACCTCGTGGCGAAGCCTGGAACACATATGAAACTTGTGAATATCGGGGACACACGTCAACCTCAATAAAAATTTTAAATGTAGGAACCCTAACTGCGCTGTCTACCGTATATGTAAATGGCTACATAACTGACCAGAGAAAAGCGTGTGCCAGAAAAAGAAAAGTAATAAGTGTAAGCCACGTGAACTTAATTACGCTTTTTACAAAAAGAAGAGTGTCACTTTACAAACGTGCCTTTTATACCTCCAGTTGGGAGGAAACGTTTAACATGGAGGGTTCTTTTGGCGTGAGAAAAGGAGCATGGACTGAGGAGGAAGATATTCTACTTAAGCAGTGCATTCAGAAGTACGGTGAAGGAAAATGGCACCTGGTTCCTGTCAGTGCAGGTATTATTCTAGAGTCTAGAGTGAGTGAGATTGATTTTTCATTTTTCTTTGGTAAGCCAAGTTCCTTTTGTTTATGTCTCTTCTGTCTTTTTCTCTAGTTTGTGAGAAAATCCGCAAACAGAACTTTTGTTACAATCTTAATGTAGTTTATTGTGGTGGCCTATGTAAAAATGATAGAAGCAGCAACTCACGATATGCTATATCAGAGTTGTTGCGAAAATCAGGATTATAAAAGATCTCTTCTTGAGTAATTTAAAGAAAAACTAAGCTATGTTTTAATTAAATAATGCAATAGTTTCCAAAAAAAATAAAATAAAATAATGCAATATTGGCGGAGCTTCTTATTTTTTCAATTAATATGTTTCATGCATTTTGCAGGCTTAAATAGATGTAGGAAAAGCTGCAGACTGAGGTGGTTGAACTACCTGAAGCCAAATATCAAGAGAGGAAACTTCGCCGCAGACGAAGTTGATCTTATGCTCAGGCTCCATAAGCTGCTGGGTAACAGGCAAGTATCGCTAGCAAATAATAATAACTCCAAACACAGAATGTCATTAGTTAAGACTACTGCCGCTTACTGAAGATACGAAAACCATTAAAGAACCAAAGATTTACTAATTTAAAATTTGGGTGAAAACTAGGACAACTAATTCCAAGCTCTCTCGATCTGTCTTTGAAGTTTTCTTTAGAGCTCTTTGTTGGAGGAGAAGGAAGTGAAAAGATGTCATCATAACCATGCGGACTAGGGCTGTCCATGGGTCGGGCGGGTCGGGTTTGTGCTCAACCCGCCGGCCGACCCGACCTGATCGGGTGGAGGCTGCATCAACCCGCCGCCGACCGAGAAACTGATCGGATCTTGAGATTTCGCCAGATCTGGAAGAAATCTCACCTGATTCGATGAGATTTCACTAGATTTGGACGAAATATCACTAGATCTACTTGATAAGTCACCGAAATATGAAAATTTGAAGTCGGAATCTGGAAATTTGAGGCCGGAATCTGGAAAATCTAGCCGGATTCTGGAAAATCTCGCCGGAACTGGGAAAAACTCACCGGAATCTGGAAATTTTGGCTGGAAATTCATAAACATCGGTCGGATCGGATTTTTCGGGTTTTGAGGGTGGAAAACCGAGACCGACCCGCCGGAGTCGGTTTTTGGAACAAATGACCCGCCGCCGACCGGTGACTTGATCGGGTTTGCCGGTTTCGGATCGGTTTCCGGTCGGATCCTCCGGGTGGGTCGGGTCTTGGATGGGTCTGGACAGGCCTAATGCGGACAACAACTATAATTATTAATGGTGATGCTTTATAAAAAAAAAAGCTCCTAAGGTTTAGAAGAAAAAAAAAAAAACTTATAAATTTAAGGTTGATTTAGAATTTGAGCCTTAAAAAATTAAACTTGGCCCTTGAACTATAAAATATTCCAAATAACAACAAAAGTTAAACAATATTAAAATAGGCAGAAGAACACCAAAACTACCGTAGGGGATCACGTTATTTTGCCATTTGATCTTGACGAATTCCCTTGCTATAAAATAAATAAATAAAATTCTCTCGCCATACATGAATATTTTTTTAATTAATATTCCTATGATTTCCTTGACATTTATCATTATATAGCTAAAGCGGTTAATATAAGAAAGATGCCTCCCTTAATGGCCTCGAACAATCTGGTATCCTTCTTAATCCTCATGTCCTAAAACATTAGGACAGAATGGTCAAGTCAAGAACACATTTTAGATATCGTTGCAACTCTAATCCTTTCTACATCACTTCCTACAACTTTTTGAAGGCGGGTTGATACACATTGATGTTCACACAATAAATAGATTACCTTCTCCAAATTAATCATAACCACGAGCAATGAAAAAGGAGTTCAATGCACTTGGTTGATGTAGCTCTAGGGAAATTTGCTATTGGACGTCAATAGGCATAAAAAAAAAAAAATCAAGACTCATTTTATGGTTTTTTTAGCTATACATTCCAGTTAAATGGTTCATATAGAAAAATGGGATTATGAATAGACATTTGCTCTTGTTTCTCATCTCCTCTGTGTGCTCACACTAATCGAAGATGTTACCTTTCGACATTGGCTATTCTTTCAAATGGATATAAAGAATGACTTCCTCAATGGTTATTTAAGTAAATTGGTCTACATGTAGCCTCTTCCTAAACTTTTACATCCACACCATGAGATCTATCATCTTTGTCGAGCTTATACGGCCTCAAGTAGACTTCTTGGACTTGGCTTGTTAAGTTCAACTCCACAATTTCTTGCCTAGGTATTCTACCAGTTCCTATTATTTTATCCATTTCATTCTTTGCACTGACCATGACACTATGTTGACGACATGATTATCACTGAAGAAACCTTAGACAGTTGGACAGTATCCTGAAACTCAAGCAATTTCCTAGTTTGCAAATTTAAGACAGGATCTTGGTATGCTTAGTTATTTTCTCGGAGTTGAGATCACTTTTTCTTTAGCTTGTTACTATCTAAAAAACATCAAATATGCATTGTATCTTCTATCTCGTACTAGACTCACTAACAGCAAAATTGCTAACATTCCAATAAAGTCCAACACTTGTTTCACCCCACAAGGTGGTTAGTCGTTTTGTGATGCCGCACTTCACAGCCAACCCATTAGGAGTCTTGTTTAATAAAATATAATTTTTCACTCTCTTTTATTTTTAGTTTAAATATAAAATTTGATAATTGTGGTAATTATTAGTAGGAATTCATTAAAATTGTCTTAGTATACTGAAGAATATGATTCTCCAAAAAAAAAAAAAATAGTATAGAGATTCTAGTTTAAATACAGCTCCTCCCTCGCTAGAAACCTAAAGTCATTTGCCACTAATTTTTTCCCTTATTGTTTATGCTTGATAACATGGTCTTCTTTAGTAAACAGATTACAAGTTAATCAATAATTATTTGAACTTTTTTTTTCTTTTTTTGTATAGATGGTCACTTATTGCAGGTAGACTTCCGGGAAGAACAGCTAATGATGTGAAAAACTATTGGAATACACACCTCCTCAGAAAGGGAAGTTCACACATCACCAAGCTGAAAGAAAAGCCCCAAGATATGGTGAAAGTGAACGTAATAAAGCCACAACCTAGGACCTTCTCCAAAAACTTAACTTGGTTAAGTGGGAAACCTGCAATTGTAGGAAGCTTTCAAAAAAAGGAAGATATGAGAGACATATCTCAAACACCAATGAAATCGGAGAGTAGGATTAACTGGGGGGAAAGCTTTCAAAGAAAGGAAGATATGAGAGACATATCTCAAACACCAACGCAATCAGAGAGTAGGATTAACTGGTGGGAAAGCTTTCAAAAAAAGGAAGATATGAGAGACATATCTCAAACACCAATGCAATCGGAGAGTAGGATTAACTGGTGGGAAAGCTTGTCAAATTGCGGGGAACTTGATGAGAGAGCCACATGTACGCAATGTGGCAGGTTGAATGAAGTGCCCAAAGAAACCTTTTGGGCGGAGGAAATAGTACCAGAGGCAAAAGTTGTGGGGGACACTCTAGATGAGGATGTACTGAATTTTTGGGGTGACTTATCTTTTGATATGGACCTTTGGGAGGTTCTCAATGCAGAATAGAATAATCATATAAGGCAAAAAAAAAAAACTTGTTTTACAATGTACGTGTGTATAAAACATACTACTGTGTAAAACAAACACCGCCCCTAGTATAATAGTCTTTATATAGTTTTTCTTATTATTATCGATCCAGTGTTTTTAACTTATTATTATTGTCCAAATTAATTGGATGTGTGGAGATTTATGAAATAAAAGGACTAGAGGTGGTGTTTATGACAGTTTAAAGTCTATCTTTACGTTTCCAATGTACAGACAGTTCCTGTACTGAATTCGTTCGTGATTACAATTTTTCTACACTCTGCTCTTGTGTTATTTATTGTGGTCTATTGGAATGACTATAGCTGTTGAGATGAGAATATGGACCAACTTCTACATATAAACTTTTGCATAGAACCTTAGCTTATACATGGCACCACACAATTTTTCTTTCCTGAGGAATGCTCCAAAAGTTTTATTGAATTTACACCATCATTTTGAGTTTAAACGTGGCATTTCATAGCCAAATCTATGATAGTATTTAAAAAACAAAGTTGCAATAAAATCCCTTCCAATCTTAATGTCTGAGGGAATGCAACCAGACCTGTAGTCCTAACACAAAGCTCGCTTTCTTTGCTAAAGCATCAACGACTAAGTTACAATTACGTGGTACATGATTAAAATCTACCAACTGAAAACCCGAAACTAGTGCATGAATGTCCTTTAAAATAGTTCCATAACTAGCTAGATCACCAGTTGCTTTGTTAAGCGCATTGATGATCACAACCAAGTCACCTTCAAACACCACCCGTGACAGGTCAATCTCTGCTGCAAATTGCACAACTCGGCGGCAAGCTAGAGCCTCCACATCTGCTACTGATTGAGGCAGAGTGATAGTCATTGAAAGAGCTCCTATTGCTTCCCCAACACAGTTACGCACAATCACTCCAATGCCTGTAGAATTAGATGAGCTAATGGTAGCTGCATCGAAGTTAACCTTATAAATATCATGGTTAGAGGGTCGCCACTACTGCATAATGGCTGGACTTGGGGGCGCTGGGACCTCATTCTGGGCTGCAAGGTATTCCTGGAGAAGGCTGCCTGCCATACTACACAAATTGGAGAGAGGATGAACAGACTGCCCAAAGTGACTAGCATTTCGTTTGTTCCACAGGAGCCAGGCTGTGATTGAGAAGAGCTCCAGTCTGAAATCATCCCGAGATTGCATGAACCTGGAGAGGAGATCGCTGAAGGACACAGGCTAGGGTGATACATCTTGGTTGAACCAGTCCAGTGAGCGCCATACACATGATATTTCTTTGCAAAGCCAGAGAGCATGCAGAGGATCCTCGGGTAGTTCTTTGTAGCCTTCACAAGTTGCTGTTGTGACAATGTGATGTCAATGGAGGTTTGCCATGGTTGGTAAAGCATTATTGCAAGCTTTCCAAACGAAATGCTTAATTTTATTTGGATGTCGATGGAGGTTTGCCATGGTTGGTAAAGCATTATTGCAAGCTTTCCAAACGAAATGCTTAATTTTATTTGGAGCTCGAAGATGCCAAATGCTTTTCCAAAAATGCCTCTGAGCTTCCGGATTTGAAGTACCTGCACTAGAAGTTGAATCACAAGATACAAGCAATTTATAAGTGCTACTGGTAGTGAACATACCCGAAGGTGTATAAGCCCAAATGATGTGGTCAGGGGGGAGCCTTTCACTTAGTGGAATGCCCAAGATTGCCGAAGCTTCATGAGGAAGAAATATTTGTTGCACCAAATCAGCCTTCCACACTGCACTGTCATGGTCTATGAGCTCACTGACCTTAGAATCAGTTGCCATCATAGGAATCAGGGAGATGATAGACCTGCTCGACTGTGCAGGCAGCCATTTATCCCTTTTAATTCGCACTGATTCACCATTTCCAATACGCCAAACCATCCCTTTTTGGATCACATCTCTCACACTAAGGATGCTTTTCCACAGATAAGACCCAACAATTGAGTCTTTAACCTCTAAAATAGAGCAGTTCGGGAAAAATATAGCCTTGAATACACGATGACAGAAGGAGTCTGGATTATTTATCATATGCCAAACTGGCTTAGCTAGTAGTGCATCATTGTACTTCTCAATTTCTTTAAAGCCCAAACCAACTACTTCTTTGGCCTCACATAATTTCTCCCACTTTACCCAATGAACCTTCCTATTATCACCACTATATCCCCACCAAAACTTACGTATTAAGACCTCCAACTCTTTTATAAGCCCCTTTGGAAGCTTGAAACAACTCATCGTATACGTCGAAATTGCCTGGATGATTGATTTAATTGAGACTTCCCTCCTGGCTAGGAATAAAAGCTTTTCCTTCCACCCTTGGAGTTTTTTCCACACCCTTTCCGTCAAATAAATGAAGCTCTGCTTCTTTGCTCGGCCTACAAGAGCGGGAAGACCCAAATATTTTTCATATTGTCTAATAGTTAGACTTGTCGCCTTGGTGACAAATAAAGATCCCAAAATGATTTTCTTGATGGAAACCGAAGTTGAAAATTTTGTTTTGGAGAGGATTGGTAGAAAGATGCAGTGTCCTAATCTCTTTGTTGTCCCATGTGTCAATAGGGAGGTGGTTTAGTGTTGTATTGGAAGAGTGGTTTTGATGTGGAGGTTCAATCTTTTTCAGCTCACCATATTGATGCTATTATTAACCATGGAGTTGATGATGCCTGGTATTTCACGGATTTCTATGGAGAATCTAAAATAGCCAACCGGCAAAACTCTTAGTCTTTGTTACGAGCCTTGTATCAGCGGTTTACTTTGCCTTGGGTTTGTTTGGGAGAGCTGGTGGGCAATCTACAAACCTATGAGTTTGGTTTGACAAGGATTGGGAAATCGAGTAAGGGAAAGAGCATGGCATTGAAGGCCAAGAGCAGTGACACTGATGAGTCTTCAAACGATGAAAATTCTAAAATGAAATCCTACATTACAAGGCAGTTCAAAAAGTTTACGAAGAATTCCAATGCTAAAGGATTTGAAAAAGATCGCAAGTAGTCTAGCACATCTTAGTTCAAGAGCCAAGACAGAGGGAAGAATGATGGTAGGGATGGTGGTCAGTACACTGTTCCCTTTGGACTTAAGTGTTTCGGATGTTAAGGCTTTGGACCTATGAAACAAGAGTGCCTACACATCTCAATACCATTGGGAAAAGCAAGGCACTTGTTGCTACCTTGAGTGACACCGAACCTGAGGATGATTCGGAAAATGAGGATGATGGAATCCTGAATGCCTTCACTACCACTGTAAATCCTACTAAGGGGATTGTTGAAGATGTGGATGAAGAAGAGGACTTGGTGGATCTAAGTTTGAAAAGATTGATGAGCAAGATGACATCCACATAGCCTATGGTCTTGAAAAAGCATGAGAAGTTGTATATGTTGGCCACTAAGAAGCTCAGTGATGTGGAGCTTGAACGAGAAGAAATCTCCACGAAGTTTGATGAAGCCAATTAGACCATTGAAGCACTAAGATTTCAGAATAATTTCTTGGCTGAGAAGACCAAGAAGCTTGAAGCGGAGCTGTTTCAAGTTAGAGCTTAGTTGGAGAGGACTTTAAGTGCAAAACTTGATGAGATGCTTAGCTTCCAAAAGTTTGCTTCTGATCTAACTAATTTAGGGTATGATTTCTCTTCTCCTAATATTGCTTCTATTAGTACTACTATTTTTGTTTTACCTACTAATAATGTTGAATCTAAAAACAATGATGCCAAAACTGTTTTAGCTAGTGAGAACATAGATAAGGGTAAGTCTATCTTAGGAGCACCCCCTAAGCTTGATAAGAAAGAGACTAAAAATCCTAGGGCTAAGAAGGGCAATACTCAAAAGTCTAAACAGAAAAAACAGCATCTTTGCCATCACTGTGGAGTTTTAGGACATACTCGACCTAATTGCTATAAGTAATTAGCCACTTAACAGAGCAACAATATGATCTCATCGAGAAACCAGAATCAGTTTCCATCCTCTTATGCTCCTCTTGGAGATCTTCTCATAGCCCTCATGTTCTTTTCGGACTTGAATAGTTTCAATTCTTCCCCTTTACCACCTAATCAAAGGTTTGCTAAATAGAAAGGTTCTTCCAAGGTATGGAAGGAAAAAGGCTTCAAGTGATTTAGTCACTTTTATTCTCTTTCTCCCCTTTGTTTTGTGAGTATACATTACTTGTGTGTTTTGCTTTCCTGTTTTGATTCAATCTAGTTTATGCTTTATTTTGTTTAATATGTTTTTGTTTGTTTATTTTTAGTTTTGCTTTATGTTGTTTTTCACAAAAAAAAAAAAATTTGAAAAATCAGAAAAATACAAAAACAGTGTATGTTTTGTGTACATTGGTACTTGTGTATCTTGGATGATCATTGAAACAAAATTTTCTAAACTTTGTATTTTTTGTAGTTTAGATGAGCATCTCTATGCACAACTAAGCAAGTGAGTTTTGTGATGAGTAAAATTAAGTAATCTCTTGTACTTAACACTTGTATCACTCCTTTTGAAGGGAATGACTAGAAAATCCTAAAAAAAAAATGCATAAATAACCATCTCATCACTGTTGCCTATCGATCATAAAATGACATCTGTATGCTTTGGCATAGAAAAAGTGCAATGTCAAAAGCTTAACATAATTGGGTATTTCTTTTCTTTCTCTTATATGCCCATGCATGGTTTGCTTAAAAGAAAAATATGCAAAGAAAATAAAAGCAAAAAGAATCTAAATGCTTTATATATGATTGCAAGCGTGTCTTCTAGGAGATGTGGGAATTATAGGATGTACCTCGAAGGTGATAGTCTCCATCAAACAGTTATGATTGTGTGTGAGTTAAAGTGTTTTTCTCATATCTCAAATCGCCGTAACATGTAGATACTTATGCAATCTTGCGATATTTTTCACACACAACATGCAATATTCCTTGTTACTCTTGATACATGTGCAGGTATAATGTGATTTGGTCATCATAAGGAATACATGTGTTAATGTATGCTCAATAAATTGTCTTGACTTATTTTTGAAATATAAAATTAGTTAGACTTGTTTAGTGTGTGTGTGTTTTAGATCTAAATGCTTGACATTTTCTTATTGAGGGATGTTTTTGAGAGCTTAAAATGTTGTTTGGATCTTTGGTTGAGTAGCATGTTTGATTGCATTCATGTCTGTGTTTTTCTCTTATTTGAAAAATTGCTTTTGAGAAATCTCGACAACTTCTCAACACCTTTCAACAGTTAGGCTATCTATCGAGCCTCTTGAGCCTCTTTTCTCGATAGCTATTATTGCAATTTCAATCCATCAAGGTTTTTGAGAATCAGGCTCAATACCTGCTCAACAGTTTCTTGATCCATCAAGGAAGTTTCTGTATGCTCTATAGATGCTTGACAGCTGCTCGATCCATCGAGTTCACTTTGCTGTGGACACCCCTCGATAGTTTCTTGATAGCTCCTCAATAGCTCCTTCTAGCAAATTTTAATTCTTGACAGCTCTTGATCCATCGAGAATCGTAGATGTCTATATATAAGGCTAGCGTGACATTTCTTTCATTTCTCCCCGATTTCTCTCGACAAAACTTGTCTCACCTTCCCAAACTCATCTCTCTCTTTCTCTCTAAACCTCAAACCTAGAAGCTTTTCGGCCTAGATCAAGCTTTTCTTCTCTATTAAGGGTCTTTAATCTTCATTCTTCATGCATTTCATCTTTTTGACCTAACTTTTGGGATTTTTTTTTTTTTTTTTTAATTTGGGGTTTTTCAAAATTGATGAGTTTTTCACAAAAACTTTGGGTTGGTTTTTGTTTAAATGAGTTTAAATCATCATGCATTGCATCACATTTGCATTTTAACAATGATTCATGCATTTTAGATGTGTGGTTAATATGTTGAAATGGTGTGTGCTGATAGGTTTGGATTGGGCTGAGCCCATGATGTTTTTACTTTTGCATTTTACATGTTCATTTATTTTTCATGCATACTTACCTTCATTTATCTTTATTTTGATATTGATCTGTGTTGGTGCTTTTCTGTGTGTCTCTTTCTCTCCCTCTCTCTCTTTCTTTCGATTAATTGCTCGATGGCACCTAAACGAAAATTCACTCCGTCTTGGAACCCTCTTTATTTCAGGGCATCTTCTTCTTCTTCCCCCGTTGATTCTACTCCATCTTACATCTGATTTCGTGATGATAAAGCCCATAAGGATTTTTTGGAGAACTTCTCACGACACAGCATTCATTTGGAAGGCCAAGTCATTCTATCAAACTTTTTTGATATTGACCTTCCCATTGTCATCTATAATAGGGGTTGGGAGTCATTGTGTGGCATGTCGGTCACCTGTCTTTTTGTTATCATACAAGAGTTTTATTCTAACATGATCACTTGCACATGGTAGTCACTCCGGATCTTTTATCCGAGATGCTACACATACTGAGGGTAGAGTTTGTTGACTATCCCAGCTGTGAGCATCTTAGGATTGTGTCCAAAGAGGAACTCACGTCTCGCTTCTGTGAGACACTTTCTTCTTGGGGTGACCATCAAAACACCCATTGCTTGAGCTTTGCAAAAGGTCTGAGGTTCCTTAACATGGTGATGACATTCGTTCTCCATCCATTGTCTCACTATAACTCCATCACAGAGCCTCGTGCTCAATTTTTGTTATCCCTTCTTGAGGGACTCACTATAGATTTTCCCTCTCACTTCATCCTTTCCCTCATAGATGTATATAGGGATACGGTGACCATGATAAACTCATTTTTCCTTTGGCTATCACTCGGATTCTCCACCATTTTTCTGTTTCCTATCTTGAGTCTACACACTTCTCTCCTATGTGTGTTATAGACGCTGCTATCGTTAGATAGAGCGAGGCTTAGCTTCGACTGAAGCAGCCATGGACCAAGACGGTGACTCCTTCGACCTCTTTCACTCTTTCTACATTTGCTCCTTCTTCATCAGTGGGTGGTGTGACCCTCGAGGCGGTCATGGCACAGCTTCAACGCATGGATGCTCGCCTTGACACACTCAGTGATGAGTTGTGTCAGGTGAACACTCATGTCAGCCATATTGCTCGATGGCAGGCTCGCCTTGGTGGCTTTGTAGAGTCTCCCTCTCCTTCTCTAGAGGCATCTGAGGATGAGGACGATGATGGTGACTCCAACAACGATGATGATGATGATGAGGATGAGGATGCTAGCTCTTCCGATGATGACATGATCATTGCTTAAGTTACTTACCCTTTGTAATTGATGACAAAAAAGGGGAGTAGTTTTGGGATAAGAGTAGTCATGTATTTAGGGGGAGAGTTAGCATAGAACATTTTTGTGATAGGGGGAGTGTTTATATTTTGAGGGATGTAGTGGGGTTATTATGTATATTCCTTTCTTTCTTTTACATTTACCTCATGCATACCAATCTTGTGACCATTTAACATACATTGTACTTATCTTTTGATATATATATATATATATATGTTGATGTATGTTATTCACCTATCTTTTCATGTGTTGTTTCTTTCATCTTTTTATGCACATGCTTTTTATTATTTGTATACAATCTTTTATTTATGTTTTACACTAAGATGCTGTGATGAGTTTTGTTTAAAGTGTTTCAAAAATACAAGTTGTCAAAGTCTTTCTTGCCATGAACTTTCTTCTTGCAAAATTTTTCAAGAATTTGTGTTAGAATAGATTTTATTGTATTCAACAAGTGAATATGAGTGAGTGATTTATGACTTCTCTCATGTGTTCATTTGTTTGTTGTGGTGTTGTCACAGATTGTCAAAGGGGGAGATTGTTAGGACATATGTGAATCATGTTAGGAATATATGTCAATATAGAATTAGCTAATCTTTTGATAAAACGCACTTTACTTGTAATTGGGTGGATCTAAGATGTGTTTAATACTTCAAGGAACAAGGTTTTAAGTCCAAGTGTTAAAAGCATACAAATCTGTCCAAGAATCAAGTGAAGAAGTGCTAGATTTTAAAGCTCGACAGCTAGCTCAACAGATAGCATCTATTGAGGTTTAAAAGGTAGCCTTTGCCCAATTCTCGACAGTTGCTTGATAGATACCATATCTATCAAGATTTATGAAAATTAGATTTTCAGTTCTGATTTTTATCAAATCCGTGTATACATGTCTGGGATTTCTTTTCTCATAACCCTAAACATATATAAGGATTATTTTAAAGGCTGTCACAGCTGATGCAAGTGAGTGCAACTTGATGCAAAGGTTTTTCATAACCATATTGTGATCGGAGACAATTTGCCCTAGTTCATCTTTCTCTTCAAGACTGTTGCATTTGTATGCTATAGAGTTTTGTAACCAAGGAGCTTTGTGATCTTCATTGTATGGATGAACTAAAGAACTTTGTAACCAACATCCTTCTCAAGTTAGCCGTTAGTCACGTACTTAGATTCGTACATCGATTGGTGAACATTTTTTAGACCCCTTAAACACAACCGGATTAACCTAGTTAATTAGCCAAGTGATTAACTTAGTCAAATTATGCAAATCTAGGTAATCACAATCAAACAATCATATCAAGTATATAGCAGCGAAAGAATAAATAACACAATGATATGATGACCCAGGAAACCACACAGTAAAAACCTGGGGAGGCTTTGACCTATTTATCCTCAATGTAAACTTGAATCCACTATCTTGAAAGAATCAAAGTTCATACAATAAGACTTACAAGCCCCCATGCTCGACTTCTTATTGCTACCCACCAGTAGAACTTACTGACACGACCACGTGCAAACTCCGAATCCACGGACTCCTTTTTTCTTGGATTCACCACCAGATACAAGCACCCATGCTTGTTTTTCTTTAGGTTTCAATGGCAGCAACTGAGTTGATCATTAAGGTGTAGATAACATCTCATCCTTGAAAACCCTAAGTTTTGTGTAAAGGAAAGCTCCTCTAGACCTCACAAGAGATTTACACAAAATAGCAATATTAGCAACCTCTAAAATGTGGTTAGGGTTTGTCTTATATACCTAGGGCAAAAACATAAAATCCTAAACGTTTTAGGAGTTAGGGCTGAGTTGGAATTCTGTAGAAAAAATACATCTGACCCGATTTTTGATTGATCGAGCCTAAGTTTCGATCGATTGAACCAGGCCGAGAAGCACTATTAAATCCTACATCATCTTGTTCCAACTTTACATAAATAATACAACTTTGAGCAAGTCTAAACAAGACTAAACAACTTGTTTTGATTATGGTTTGCCGACAATACATATTAGAGTTCTAAATACATTGAATCCTAAGTCTTTAGAACCTAACAATTGGTTAGTCACGTACTGGGAGCCGTGCATTGAAATGAAAGATTGTCACTATAGAACAAGTCCAATTAGGTATTGGGGTAAGAGTTCAACTATAGGTTGGTATAAGGTATTGAGATTCTTTTACTTATAACCACTTGTTGTGATAATAGTGGACTCTCGGGAATGGTGACCTTAAATTCACCCAGTGGGGTTTTTGCCTTGGAGGTTTTTTCCATTTGTAAATAAATCACCGTGTCAAATTTATTTTCTATTGCATATTAATTTGGTGATTGGTATGTGCTACCATGCGTATTGCATGTTAATTGGATGAATTAACTTGGCTAATTAATTGATTAATTTATCACAATGGGTCAATACATTCTTGGCCTATCACTTTGTGCTGATAAGGGATGTGTTATACAAGATGTGTTTGATCCTTGAAGCAGACTACGTCATGAGGGAAGTCCATGAAGGGGTGTGTGGAAACCATTCAGGGGCATGATTGTTGGTCCATAAGCATATATGAGTTGGGTACTATTGGCCTACCATGCAGAAGAATGCCTAATCCTATGTGAAGGAAGGTGACAAGTGCCATCGCTTCAATAATGTCATAAGGCAACCATCGAAATTACTCACCCCGATGAATGCCCCATGGCCTTTTGCTCAATGAGGACTAGACATCATGGGACCCTTTTCGATGGCAATGCGACAACTTAAGTTCCTTGTTGTGGGGATCAACTACTTCACAAAGTGGGTAGAAGCAGAGCCACTAGCAAGAATCATGGAGAAAAATGTCCGTAGCTTTGTCTGGAAAAGCATCTTCTGCTGATTCGGAATTCCTAAGGTCCTCGTCTCTAACCACGAAAAGTAATTCAACAACGACACGTTCAGAGACTTTTGCCAGCAATTAGGAATAAAGAACCACTGCTCTTTGCCCGCCCACAAGCCAATGGGAAGTTGAGGTTACAAACCGATCTTTACTTAAACTAATCAAAACTTGGCTTGAAGGGGCAAAGGGGACATGGCCGAACAAGCTACCAAGCACCTTATGGGCAAATAAGACAACCGCTCAGACACCCACAAGAGAAACACCATTTTTGGCATGCAGGAGTAAGGTTGTCATCCTCGTGGAAGTAGGAATAGTAAGCTATAGGATATCTCACCATGACGAAAGGAAGAACGAAGAAGGGGTCCGTCTACACTTAGATCCACTAGATGAGGTAAGGGCAACTACTAAACAATGGATGGCTCGATACCAAGACCTTATGGTCAAGCACTATAACGCCAAGGTTAAACCTCGATACTTTAGCATCAAGGACCTTGTCTTAAGGAAAGTGACCTTGGCCACCAAGGATCCCGTGCCAGGGAAGTTAGGACCTAACTAGGAAGGTCTATAGAGAATCATTGATTACAACACGAAAGGCACCTACTACTTGGAAATGCTTAACAGGCAAAGGCTGCACCATCCTTGGAATGCAGAACACTTTATAAGATACTATCAGTAGTGCATCGGCAAAAACTTTTGTTATCGCTTTTCTTTAGTTTTTGTTTAAATGATTGGCAGACTAGTTTTTTGGCTAATCAAACAACAAGATATCAACATTCTATTCAGTTTACATTGAAATGGAAATATTATTAAAGGAATTGTCTGCAATGAAGGAAGGTTCATAAAAGCAATAAAGGGTAAACCAATGATCAAGGATGCCCTTGAGCACTTGATCCTTATCAAATCCTAAGTCCTACCTAAGGGGTGGATTGACGATCAAGGATGCCCTAGAGCACCTGATCCTTATCAAATCCTATGTCCCACCTAAGGGGTAAGACCAGCGATCGAGGATTCCCTCTAACACCTGACCAAAAAACTAAGTCCTACCTAAGGGGTGGACCGACAATCAAGGATGCCAACGAGCACCTAATCCTTACCTAAGGGATAAATCGACGATCAAAGATGCCCTCGGGCACCTAATCCATGTCAGATGCTAAAGCCCTACCTAAGGAGTAAATCGACAATCGAGGATGCCCTTGAGCACCTGATTTATTCAAAAGCTGGGTCTTGTTTATAAGGTGAACTGATGATTAAGAACGTATATGAGATCTTTAATAAAAACTAAGTCTCATCAATAGGACAGATTGATGATTCAAAAAAGAGGAGAGAAGAAAGTTGGGTTAAGGGAAACTGGTGAATCATAACTCTTTAGTCATCCTTTTTAAAGGGCCAATAGTTGTCCAACATTTTAAAGCAATACCTCCAGATTTACGACTAAACAAAAGTTGGGTTGATATAAAGCAAACCAACGAGCACAAATACTTGTGTACAAAGCACAAAAGAAGAATCACTATAAGATAAATATAAAACATTATGAAATTACTGAAAGTATGAATGTCAACCCCAAACAACGGGTAAAAGTGACTTATGCCCAAAACATGGCATCACCATTGTTCTTGAATTACAAACCAAAAACTAAAGGAAAAAGAAAATATAGAAAAAACAGTTCTCAAGGATCGGCGGAGGGGATATTTTTTTGTCCATCGAGTTCTTTAGGGTTGTCAGCCACTTCACCAAGCTCGTCAGTCACCAGCACCTCATCGTTTGTCTCCATGTCGTCGGGAATGGGTTGCAAGAGTCGTCAGGGCATTAAGCCTAATTTGAATCTAGGAAAAGTCCAAATCTAGGAACATAAGGACAGCTTGCTTACAAAAGTCCTTAAAGGCACCCCCGTAGTAATCCCCCATCTTATTGAAATAAGGTTGGGATACTCGAAACTCCTCGATGGCCTCTTTCTTCACCTTGTCCATATGTTTATGTAGGGTTGCCACTTTGGACTTCAGATTGGCATTCTCCTTCATTAGCTCGTCAGTTTGGTGAGTAACCCAACTAAGCTTGGCTTTTAGTTCAATCATCTCCTGACCAAGGGTCAAAGAAGTCTCCTTGAATTGCTTTAGAGACTCTGACTTGGTCTCTAGACGATTCCTTAGGTGTTTGACTAATGCCTCCCGCGCAGCACAGCGAATCTGCAAAGCCTGCATCCTCACCAAGCCTTGACCAAAAGGTATGAATGTAATTGAAAGGTAACGAATAAAAATCAAAAGGGATGGAGCAATGGTTGAGCAACATACCTTCATCAAGTAAAAAAGATCGGAGTCACCCAAAGGGTCGGTCTCATGCTTTGAGCACTCGTCCAAATCAGCATCTCGAATGATGGAATAAGCAGTGTTCACTATATAATCCTTGTCCTTCACCAATAAAGGAAGACGAAGAGCAGCGACCAATGCCATGGCGACGGGTGTCAGCAACGACCTCACGAGGTTCCAGACGAGTAGAGGGGCCAATAGCGCTCTGCATTGACAACTAAAACTCAGATAGGTACTTCCTCTTCTTGGATGTGTGAGGGGGCATAGCCAATGACCCTTCACCTTGGGCCCTTAGAGCAGCGGCCTTCTTAGTTTCCTCCTACCTATTCTTTGTGGCTAACTTATTCTTCAAAGAATCCATCTTTGAAACCAACGAATAAGTTAAAAAGTAGGAAGTTTAGTTTAAAACAAAGTGAAGCCAACGAGTTAGTATACTTACAAACTCTCAAAACTTGAACAAGTTATCGGGCTTCCTCAAAAGGGACGGGTCCTTCACAAAAGTGTGAAGAGTGTCCAAAGTGACGAGCCTCTTCCATGATCTCTCCACAAATGGAATAGCTAAAACCCTTTCCAGAAAAGCCTCTTGTTCAGGAAGGATCGTTGGGTGAACAGTGGTTGAAACAAACAAAAGAAAAACTACATAAGTGAATTGGAAAAAAACCAAATCGACGATTCACCTGACTTGTTTAAAAAAACCCAAGAATGGTCATAAAAGGACCCTACGCTATCCCACTCGTCGGGGTGGCATACCTAGTTAACCTCTTGTATGAAGAAGAACCTAGCCTTCCACTGGCAGTTAGAGTCGGGCATGTCAGATACCAATCTCAAGGCAGCCCGACGACACACAAAATTGTAGAAACCCTTGGATCAAGGGATCTCCTGCAGTTTGCAACAATTGAAAAACTCCTCTAAGGTTAGAGATCAGTGGCTTCCATTAAGTTGACCCATAACATCTTAGCCCTAATGAATATCCTTCATGCATTGGGGGTAATCTGACAAACAGACACATCGATGTAAGCTGCTAATCGACGATGCTAGGAGGTCAGAGGCATACGAAGCCCTGCTATGAAGGTAGTCTCATAAAAACCCACGTTTGACGAACCCCGGTATAATACTTTTCACCATTGTGGCCCTTCCTAATGGGCACATCGTCGGGAATCTGAAAACGAGGCCTTAACCTACTAAACACCTCGTCGCTTATGTCAATTGGGAAGTCATGGACCGACCAATCATTAGAAAGAATAACCTCTCTAAGACGTCGCCTAGAAGGACTAGCTTCCCCAGAAGGAGGATTGGACGCCAACTCCCTTTTGGAAACCGATGAGCCATCCGACATATACTCAAGCCTAGACTGATTGGTGTGGTTATCGTCCGAACCCATGTGAACTGACGATGTATGCTCACTCGTCACTTCACTATCTCTAGACATTTCTTACCTACAAGCAACGAATGAAAACTAAGATTCTACCTTACCTCCTAAGTATGAAACTAACAATGGAGAAAGAGCAAAAACAAAAAAGAAAAAAAGTAAAACAAAACAAGGTCGATGAAGCATACCTAAAATTGACAAAAGCAATGAGGAAATGAAAACTAACGAAGAACAGAAAACCGACAAATGGGCTCTAGGATCAGAAATGGAAAATATTCAAATAATGAGGACAATAATGACATTAAGCTATTTATAGGGTAGTTTGGCAAGGGAAATGAAGCATCAATATGCTTGGCCTCTAAATTAGAAAACGACATGTGTCCCTAGCCCAATTTAAAAGATATAATTACCCCTATTTATGATGCATGACACTAAGGCAAGGCATTTATGACAACGTACTTTGTGACCTTTAGGCTACCCCGACGACTCATGGAGTAGAGGGTAGCTGATGAGGATAATTTTTGATAAATCGACATAAGGTACCAAACGATACTCTCTTGATCGTCGGCCTTGTGCCTATAACCAATCCTCAAGGAGTCACCAATCCCATGGATCATTGGGTTAGGTTCGATGCTGATCTAACCCCCTTTCCAACAATCCAGTGCTGTAAGGTTCCACATGGAATTTGCTTAAAGCCTACTCATATGTCCATACATGGAAATAACTTGCACACCACGACCAAAGTTCCTACCGCACAATCAGATCTTCCCTACATGGGAAGAAGATCCCTAAGATCTTGAGATCCTTCTCTCCATAAGGAAGTTCCCCTCGTATCAAGGGTTTCAAGTTAGCTCTTCGCTACTATATAAACAACAAACCCTAACCTTTTTGGTGTACGTGAAATCTCTCTTACTCTTGCACTCTTGAGTTATTGGAAATTCTTCTATCACTAACTTAATCTTCAAAGGGTCTTTGGCTGACACTCCACCAATGCTCTCTGCTTGATTCTTCTCTTTTGTTCTTTAGGTACACCCATTAGTGCGTGTGTGGACGATCAACTCATTGACAATTTTTGTGCATCATCAAAAATTATAAGTCTACAAAGTATGCTTCGTCTCTTTCTCTCCCTTATTTGTTAGTCACTCTCTTCAATGGTTCTAAAGCAAACAGAACTGAAGGCCAACAGTCCAGTAGAAGTGCAAAACAAATCCTCTCTATCTCTCCCCCGCTCATCTCTCTTTTCTTTGCCTCTCACTCTTTCTTAACTAAATAAATAGATATGGTGGATGTCTTCTCTTCTTCTTTTCTTTTTTCTCAACAAATCTGATGTGAGAGATCTTGGCCTTTGAAGACCATCAAAGTGAAAAATAACAAGTGCTTTATTTCAAATTTTGTCTTATAAGAGAAGTCAATATAGAATCACATCTTCTTCTTCTTTTTCTCTCTCTTAGAATGGCAGTCACACATGAAATAGGTAATATATATATATATATATATATATGAAAGTGTAAGCTTAAATAGTATTATAATATTTAATATTTTTAATTGAATATGAATTTTGAAAAATAGAGATTAGGTCATGTTGCAATGAAATGCGTTTTTTTACAAACAATGATAAGTTGCAAGTTGGCGTTGAAGAATAAGTGTATCCAAACAAAATTAGTAATATGGCTAACTTTCTAAACCTTACAAAAAATAGGATTTTGTGTATCGGATATGATGTTTTTTTTTTTAATAAAAAAATTACATGGTTGAATTATATTTTTTCCTTATAAGATTATCACAGAGAGAGAGAGAGAGAGAGAGAGAGTATCATGAACTGCCATATCTTTAAGCTGAAAGGAATTAAATTTCATGGGTGCTCGTATGGTCTCGAATCTCCACAACAAAGTCACTGCAGTCCTTTGCAGTACATGGTTGTGTTTGCAACTTGCAATATAGGCAACCGATGGTCCTTGGTTGTCTAAGTTTCTTGTAGGCGTCTATCAGTTTTATGTCTGGAAGGGTTTGATCGTTAGATAACGCTAGTAATTTTTCGATACACAAATTCACCTCTATTAATTTTTAATTATTTAAAAATTTTGAATGGTAGGTCCTACTATGAATTTAATTAATGGGACCCACTATTTATGTGAGAGGAAAAAGTACGCATTTATGGTATTCTGAGAGTACACAATAATTTTTCATATTTTAGAGTACACCATAAATAACAAGTTTTAATAGTTGAAGTACAGAATTAATAGTAACCTTAAATTAAGAAGATATAAATAAGAAATAAAGACCAACTATTAGGAAGAAATTGTTTATCCTGAGTTTTCAACCCCATCTCATGTCGCACCACAACTAGCCCCACGGCTCACCTCGTGGCGAAGACTGGAACACATATGAAAGTTGTGAATATCGGGGACGCACGTCAACGTCAATAAAAATTTTAAATGTAGGAACCCTGTTAACTGTGCTGTCTACCGTATAGCTATAAAGGGATACATAACTGACCAGAGTAAAGCGTATACCAGAAAAAGAAAATAAGTGTAACCCACGTGAACTGAATTACGCTTTTTACTAAAAGAAGAGTGCCACTTTACAAACGTGCCTTTTATACCTCCAGCTGGGAGGAAATGTTTAACATGGAGGGCTCTTTCGGTGTGAGAAAAGGTGCATGGTCTGAGGAGGAAGATATTCTACTTAAGCAGTGCATTCAGAAGTACGGTGAAGGAAAATGGCACCTGGTTCCTGTCAGTGCAGGTATTATTCTAGAATCTAGAGTGAGTGAGATTGATTTCTCTTTTTTCTTTGGTAAACCAAGTTCTTTTTGCTTATGTCTCTTCTGTCTTTTGTTACAATCTTGATGTGCTTTATTGTGGTGGTCTACGTAAAAATGATAAAAGCAGCAACTCACAATATGCTATATCAGAGATGTTGCGAAAATCATGATTATAAAAGATCTCTTCTTGAGTAAATTAAAGAAAAACTATGCTATGTTTTAATTAACTAATGCAATATTGGCGGAGCTTCTTATTTTTTCAATAAATATGTTTCATGCATTTTGCAGGCTTAAATAGATGTAGGAAAAGCTGCAGACTGAGGTGGTTGAACTACCTGAAGCCAAATATCAAGAGAGGAAACTTCGCCGCAGACGAAGTTGATCTTATGCTCAGGCTCCATAAGCTGCTAGGTAACAGGCAAGTCTCGCTAGCAAATAATAATAACTCCAAACACAGAATGTCATTAGTTAAGACTGCCTACAACATTTTGAAGGCGGGTTGATACACATTGATGTTCACACAATAATAGATTACCTTCTCCAATTAATCATAACCACGAGCAACGAAAAAGGAATTCAATGCACTTGGAAAGACTCATAAATATTGTTTGGTTGATGTAGCTCTAGGGAAATCTGCTATTGGACGTCAAAAGGAATAAAAAAAAATCCAGACTCATTTTGATGGTTTTTTTTTTTTAGCTTGTTAGTGTATAGATTAGCCCATTGGGCTTAGCCTAGTATATTACTTGTACTATACTTCTATTACTTGTACTGCACACATACCTAGCCTATATAAAGGCTCTCTTTTGTATATTGATACACACATAATATTATACAGACTATTCAGTCATTCTCTCTCTTTTTATATTATTAACATGGTATCAGAGCCTTTCCTCTGATTTTTTTGGTTCCTGTGGACATCTCCGGCGTTCTTCCGCTGCCCTCGCCTTCATCCGGTAGTCACTGTCGGAAGCGAGTCACCGCCGTCACGCCCTCAAACGTCGAACACTCGTATTTGGTCAGTTTGTTGATCAAACCGCCAAAGTAAAGGTATACATTGACAGATCTGACAGTCCCGAGCAAAACCCAACAAAAGTCTTCTCTTGAGCTTCATGCCTATTCAGATGCGGACTGGGCCGGTGATCCGACTGATCGATGCTCTATCACAGGTTTCTGTTTCCTGTTGGGTACTTCTCTTGTCTCATGGCGTAGCAAAAAGCAGGATGTTGTTTCCCGTTCCAGTACTGAGGCTGAGTATCGTGCCCTTGCCGACACCACCTGCGAGCTTGTCTGGCTTCGCTGGCTCTTGGCTGACATGGATGCTCCACAGCCCACTGCTACTCCTCTTTATTGTGACAATCGTAGTGCTATCTACATTGCTCATAATGATGTCTTCCACGAACGCACCAAGCACATTGAGATCGACTGCCACATTACTCGCCAGCATCTCAAGAAAGGCAATCTCAAGTTGTTCTCCATCTCATCTGCTGACCAGCCTGCTGATATCTTCACCAAGTCTCACCCACCTGGTCGTCTTCGAGATCTTATATCCAAACTCCAGTTGGCTTCCTCCTTGCCACCTCGAGTTTGAGGGGGGATGTTAGTGTATAGATTAGCCCATTGGGCTTAGCCTAGTATATTACTTGTACTATACTTCTATTACTTGTACTGCACACATACCTAGCCTATATAAAGGCTCTCTTTTGTATATTGATACACACATAATATTATACAGACTATTCAGTCATTCTCTCTCTTTTTATATTATTAACATGGTATCAGAGCCTTTCCTCTGATTTTTTTGGTTCCTGTGGACATCTCCGGCGTTCTTCCGCTGCCCTCGCCTTCATCCGGTAGTCACTGTCGGAAGCGAGTCACCGCCGTCACGCCCACAAACCTAGAACACTCGGATTTCGTCAGTTTGTTGATCAAACCGCCAAAGTAAAGGTATACATTGACAGATCTGACAGTCCCGAGCAAAACCCAACAAAAATCTGCCAGAAACAGCCTTCCACGCGCCTCCACGCGCCGCCAGAAGTTTCTGCTCACGAGCACGAGCCGCCACGCGCTGCCACGCGCCCCCACGCGCTGCCACGCGCCTCCACGCGCCGTCTCTACCCTACACGCGCTTCACGCGCCGTTCACTCGCCGTCCACGCGCCTCACGCGCCTGCCACGCGCCTCACGCGCCTTGCTCCGTTTCACGGACTGCCACGTCAGCCCTAGGGTGACGTCACTCAGCCACGTCAGCATCTCGTGTCAGCATCCCACGTCAGCATCCACGTCAGCATTCCACGTCAGCATCAGCCGTTGACCGTTGACCAGATCGTTGACCGTTGACTTTGACCGTTGACTTTGACCAAGGTCAAAATTTTTCAACAGGACCTGTCTTGCTCAGTTTTTCGCGTAGATTCCGATTTTGGGCTCCGTTTCTGCATTTGAGGTCTCTAAAACTCAGTTTTTGGTCATTTTCTTCATTATGGCTCAACAAAGTGAACGTGACATCATACGTCCTATCACCATTGTGTTGGATGGTCCTACTAGCTATCATGCATGGTCTCAGAATATGACTGTTTTTCTCAAGGGTCGTAAACTGTGGAGATATGTGACTGGTTCAATTCCTAAGCCAGTACCAAACCCTAAGTCCAAAGTCATAGCTGCTGAAGAGTCTTCCACGACTACTGTTACAACAGATGATTATGAAGATCGCCTAGAGGAATGGGAGAGTATTCAGAGTAAGATCTTGTCTTGGTTTATTAATACCTCTATTCCCTCCATTCATAATCTTCTTCCTCGTCTTGAGACTGCTGAGGCTGCTTGGAAGTTTTTAGCCGATCGCTATAATTGTACTAATGATTCAAGCTTAGAGTTCCATATTGAATCAAAACTTTATCAAATGCGACAAGAGACAGGTCAGTCCATTTCTGATTTTTATTCTCAGACTTCTACTATGTGGGAACAACTCTCTGCTGCAGATCCTCCACTAGTGTGTTCTAAGGACATTGAGCTCTTTGCCAAATATCGGGATCGCCGTAAATTTATGCACTTCATGATGGGTTTGCGTGAGGATTTTGAGCCTACTAGGGCTTCTCTGCTTAGCCGGTTTCCTACTCCTTCTCTTGATGCTGCAGTGAAGGAGCTCATCTCTGAGGAAAACCGTCGGCCTGCTTATCACATGTCATCATCTGATCATGTCTTGGCTACACCATCTCCACAGCCTCCCATTGCTGCATTCACTGCTCCTCCACGGATAAACTCTGGGCGTCCCACCTCTCAGTCTTCCAAAGGTACTCGCTGTGAGTTTTGCCGTGCTAAAGGCCATGACATCTCAGTTTGTCGCAAACTGCAGAAATTTGTGCAAGAGCAGAATAAAACTTCTCTTCCTCGGGCAGCTGCTGTATGTCCTTCAGATCCATCGGTTCCTACAGGTCCATCTTTGACTTCCTCACTTACTACGGCTGATATTGAGGCAGTTGTTCAACAGGTTTTATCCCGCACTTCCACTGCCCTTTCTGTCACCTCAGGTAAACAACCTTGGTTTTTTGATACTGCATGTTGTAACCATATGACTCCTGATGAATCCCAATTTTCTGATAAGGCACCCTTAGAACATCCAATCACCATTTACACTGCTGATGGAACTCCTATGCCTGTTAGTCATAAAGGAACAATCTCTTCTCCTTGTTTATCCCTTAGTGACACTTTTCATATCCCAAAGTTATCCCTCAATTTGCTTTCTGTTGGTCAACTTTGTGAATTAGGCGTAGATCTTCTCTTTACTAATCATGGTGTGGATGTGCAGGATCCCCGGACAGGTCAAGTGCTTGGGACAGGCCGTAAGGTTGGTCGCATGTTTGAGGTTCATGACTTGAAGATTCCTTCACAAGTTGTTTCTGCAGCTGCTACCACTACCACCTCCTCACCTGATCTATGGCATGCTCGTCTTGGTCATCCATCCTTATCTCGTCTTCAGTTGTTAGCTTCTCAAGGTCATTTAGGTTCAGTTCAGTTTCAAAAATTTGATTGTACTTCCTGTCATTTTGGCAAACAAACAAAATTGCCCTTTAATAATAGTGACTCATTTTCTTCTGCACCCTTTGATCTTATACATTCTGATATTTGGGGTCCTGCACCTGTTCCTACTGAGGGGGGATCTAGATATTTTGTCATATTTGTGGATGATTTTTCTCGATATACTTGGATTTATCTGCTTCATCATAGGTCTGAACTTGTGTCTATTTACCAAACATTTCATAAAATGATTGAAACACAGTTCAATCGCACCGTCAAAGTTTTTCGATCAGATAATGCTCAAGAATATAATGATAAATCTTTCCTATCCTTTTTAGACAATCATGGTACACTTACTCAGCGGTCTTGTCCTTACACCTCTCAACAAAATGGTCGTGCAGAACGAAAACATCGTCACATTCTTGATGTTGTCCGCACCCTTCTCATTTCTGCCTCTCTTCCTGAGCGCTTTTGGGGTGAGGCTGCACTCACTGCTGTATACACCATTAATCGTATCCCTTCACCAACTACACACAACAAATCACCATTTGAGCTTCTCTATGGTCAAACCCCTGACTACTCCTCTCTTCGGGTTTTTGGTTGTGCTTGCTTTGTCTCTCTTCCTCCTCATGAACGAACAAAGCTCCAACCTCGTGCTCGTCTCTGTTGTTTCCTTGGTTATGGTGTATCTCAAAAGGGGTTTCGCTGCTATGATCCCATTTCTCATCGTCTTCGTGTCTCCCGTCATGTTGAGTTTTGGGAACATCGTCCTTTTACGAGTCTTCAGCAGTTTCCTACATCCTCTTCCTCTGAGTCTCCCATTTTTACTGATCTTTTCCTCCCTCTCTATCCTGAACTTGTGGAGGATTCTTCAACATCGGCTGCCTCTCCAGACGACTCATCTCCGGTTCTGTCCCCGGCATATGACCTGCCTGTCTTGGATCCTGTGGCACCACCCTCTCCTGAGTCTCCTGATGGTCCTGAACTTCGTCGTTCCACTCGGGTAAGCATTCCTCCCCCTTATCTCTCTGATTATCATTGCTCTTTTGCCCTTGCCACCCTCTATGAACCTCACACCTATCGTGAGGCCCATACTGACCCTCTTTGGCAGCAAGCTATGAATGATGAACTAGATGCCCTTCATAAAAATCACACTTGGGATATGGTTGATTTGCCTCCTGGTCAGTCTGTAGTAGGTTGTAGGTGGGTTTACAAGATCAAGACCAAGGCTGATGGATCTGTTGAACGATACAAGGCTCGCCTAGTTGCCAAGGGCTTTACCCAAGAGTATGGCATTGACTATGAGGAAACATTTGCTCCTGTTGCTCGCCTTACATCTGTCAGATGTCTCATTGCTGTGGCTGCTGTTCGCCGTTGGCCTCTTTATCAAATGGATGTGAAGAATGCTTTCCTCAATGGAGACCTTCAAGAAGAAGTGTACATGCAACCACCCCCTGGCTATCCACATTCAGGCAGTCAAGTTTGTCGCCTTCGCCGTGCTCTTTATGGCCTCAAGCAGGCTCCTCGAGCTTGGTTTGAAAAGTTCAGCTCAGTTGTTGCTCAGCAGGGTTTCACTTCGAGTCCTCATGACACTGCTCTCTTCGTCCGAAGATCCTCTGCTGGTATCACTCTTATTCTTCTCTATGTTGATGATATGATTATTACTGGAGATGATTCTGCAGGTATCCGCTCTCTCCAGCACTTCCTTAGTCAGCATTTTGAGATGAAAGATTTGGGCACTCTCAGCTATTTTCTTGGGCTTGAGGTTACCTCATCCTCTGATGGATACTATCTTTCCCAAGCTAAATATGCTTCTGATCTTCTCTCCAAAGCCGGTATCACTGACAACAAGACTGTTTCCACTCCTTTGGAATACAATGCCAAGCTCACACCCTTGGATGGTGAACCTATATCTGATGCTACTCGCTATCGTCAGTTGGTTGGTAGTCTGATCTATCTCACTGTTACTCGTCCAGATATTTCACATGCCGTGGGTATGGTTAGTAAATTCATGGATGCCCCTCGTTCTGTCCACTATGCTGCTGTTCTTCGGATTCTCCGATATGTCAAGGGTACACTTTATCATGGTCTACACTACTCCTCTCGGTCTTCTCTTGAGCTTCATGCTTATTCAGATGCGGACTGGGCCGGTGATCCGACTGATCGATGCTCTATCACAGGTTTCTGTTTCCTGTTGGGTACTTCTCTTGTCTCATGGCGTAGCAAAAAGCAGGATGTTGTTTCCCGTTCCAGTACTGAGGCTGAGTATCGTGCCCTTGCCGACACCACCTGCGAGCTTGTCTGGCTTCGCTGGCTCTTGGCTGACATGGATGCTCCACAGCCCACTGCTACTCCTCTTTATTGTGACAATCGTAGTGCTATCTACATTGCTCATAATGATGTCTTCCACGAACGCACCAAGCACATTGAGATCGACTGCCACATTACTCGCCAGCATCTCAAGAAAGGCAATCTCAAGTTGTTCTCCATCTCGTCTGCTGACCAGCCTGCTGATATCTTCACCAAGTCTCACCCACCTGGTCGTCTTCGAGATCTTATATCCAAACTCCAGTTGGCTTCCTCCTTGCCACCTCGAGTTTGAGGGGGGATGTTAGTGTATAGATTAGCCCATTGGGCTTAGCCTAGTATATTACTTGTACTATACTTCTATTACTTGTACTGCACACATACCTAGCCTATATAAAGGCTCTCTTTTGTATATTGATACACACATAATATTATACAGACTATTCAGTCATTCTCTCTCTTTTTATATTATTAACATAGCTATACATTCCAGTTAAATGGTTCATATAAGAAAATGGGATTATGAATAGACATTTGCTCTTGTTTCTCATCTCCTCTGTGTGCTCACACTAATCGAAGTTGTTACCTTCGACATTGGCTATTCTTTCAAATGGATATAAAGAATGAGTTTCAAAAAAAAAAAGAATATAAAGAATGACTTCCTCAATGGTTATTTAAGTCAATAGGTCTACATGTAGCCTCTTCCTAAACTTTTACATCCACAGCATGAGATCTATCATCTTTGTCGAGCTTATACGGCCTCAAGTAGACTTCTTGGACTTGGTTTGCTAAGTTCAACTCCACAATTTCTTGCCTTGGTATTCTACCAGTTCCTATTATTTTATCCTTTTCATCGTTTGCACTAACCACGACACTATGTTGACGACATGATTATCACTGAAGATGCCTTAGACAGTTGGACAGTATCTTGAAACTCAAGTAATTTCTTAGTCTGCAAATTTAAGACAGGATCTCGATATGCTTAGTTATTTTCTTGGAGTTGAGATCTCTTTTTCTTTAGCTTGTTACTATCTAAAAAACATCAAATATGCATTGTATCTTCTATCTCGTACTAGACTCACTAACAGCAAAATTGCCAACACTCCAATAAAGTCCAACACTTGTTTCACCCCACAAGGTGGTTAGTCGTTTGTGATGCCGCACTTCACAGCCAACCCATTAGGAGTCTTGTTTACTAAAATATAATATTTCACTCTCTTTTATTTTTAGTTTAAATATAAAATTTGATAATTGTGGTAATTATTAGTAGGAATTCATTAAAATTGTCTTAGTATACTGAAGAATATGATTCTCAAAAAAAAAAAAAAAAAGAAAAAAAGAAAAAAGAAAAAAAAAAGAATAGAGATTCTAGTTTAAATACAGCTCCTCCCTCGCTAAAATCCTGAAGTCATTTGCCACTAATTTCTTCCCTTATTGTTTATGCATGATAACATGGTCTTCTTTAGTAAACAGATTACGAGCTAATCAATAATTATTTGAACTTTTTTTTTCTTTTTTTCCTTTTTTGTATAGATGGTCACTTATTGCAGGTAGACTTCCGGGAAGAACAGCTAATGACGTCAAAAACTATTGGAACACACACCTCCTCAAAAAGGGAAGTTCACACATCACCAAGCTGAAGGAAAAGCCCCAAGATATGGTGAAAGTGAACGTAATAAAGCCACAACCTAGGACCTTATCCAAAAACTTAACATTGTTAAGTGGGAAACCTGCAATTGTAGGAAGCTTTCAAAAAAAGGAAGATATCAGAGACATATTTCAAAAACCAATGCAATCGGAGAGTAGGATTAACTGGTGGGAAAGCTTGCCAAATTGCGGGGAACTTGATGAGAGAGCAACATGTACGCAATGTGGCAAGTTGAATGAAGTGCCCAAAGAAACCTTTTGGCCGGAGGGAATAGTACCAGAGGCAAAAGTTGTGGGGGACACTCTAGATGAGGATGTCCTGAATTATTGGGGTGACTTATCTCTTGACATGGACCTTTGGGAGGTTCTCAATGCAGAATAGGAATAATCATATAAGGCAAAAAAAAAAAAAAAAAAAAAAAAAAAAAAATCCTTATTATTATTGTCCAAATTAATTGGATGTGTGGAAATTTATGAAATAAAAGGGCTAGAGGTGGTGTTTATGACAGTTTAAAGTCTATCTTTATGTTTCCAATGTACGGACAGTTCTTGTACTGAATTCGTTTGTGATTATAATTTTTCTACACTATACTCTTGTTATTTGGTGTGCATTTGCGTAGTGGTATTTTTTCGTTTGCGTTCATTTGCGTTATTTTGGTTGGTCTCATGGCATTGTTACTAGGCCAGCCAACTGATAAAAAAACGTGTGAATATTATTTTCAATAATGAAAAATATTTTGCTATAATTTTTTCAATAATAAGTTTTCAATTTTCAGTAAAATAAATGGTATTTAAACAGACCTTTATTGTATTATATTGGAATGACTATAGCTGTTGAGATGAGAATATGGACCAACTTCTACATATAAACTTTTGCATAGAACCTTAGCTTATACATGGCTCCACACAATTTTTTTTCCCGAGGAATGCTCCAAAAGTTTTATTGAATTTACACCATCATTTTGAGTTTATACGTGGCATTTCATAGCCAAATCTATGATAGTATTTAAAAAAAAAGTCGCATTAAAATCCCTTCCAATCTTATAAGTATAAAAATGGTTAAAATACATTATTTCCCTCTATCTTCTTTCTCTAGTTTTATTGTCTAACGGAGAGAAATGAGGTGACAATTTTACTAACGTGACTAATCATTTTTATTAAATAATTGCACATATACAATCATGATTTATTATGGCTTGAATCGGTTTCTTTTCCCTAGTTCAAACTCATACTCATGGCTTATTTTCACCCACACCCACGCGCGCGCGCTTTTTGATTATATACACATTTTTTTGTTTGATAAGTTATATACATGCACCCAAAAAAAAAAAAACTTAGTATTTTCAATCAAAATAATGTTTGATGATGATATTTCATAAAATAAAATTTATTTTTATCATTTTCATAGTGAAATTCATAAAAAGTTTCATTTTCAATACAAACTATCAAATTTTATACTAAAGTGATTAAAAAATATTACAATTAAACTAATGAAAATTTTAAAAACATAACATGAATGATCCAAAACTTGGAGGAATAAGTTAGATCCCAAACACATTTGAAGTTATTTTGTTCTAATCCATTATGTGGCAACTAAAGAGACATTTCATATGTAGTTTTAGTATCAAAATTTTTTTAAGAAGTTAATGACTTGTTAATAACCACGTAACAGGTTGAAAAAGATAAATCTAAACATGTTTATTGTCAAACTTTATCAAATATTTAATGTATATAATAACACATTTTACAATAAAAAAAAATTGAAAAAAAAATAAAGTTATGTTTTTATAACTATTAGACCAATTACTTTTTTTAGAGTGTCATTAAACTATTTCATATAATTCAAATATTTTGAGGGGACAACTTTTATTTTTGTAGGCTAAATTTTAAAAGTATTAAAATAATATTATATATATATATATATATAAAGGAAAATTTCAAAAATTTTGGAGACCATGCATGGGCCTCAACCCTACGGTCAACAACCTTTGACAAGGTCGATTTGACAATCATTGTTGCCATCACGTGAAGAAAACCCAGACATGCATTCATGCAAAAACAAAAAAGTACAGCTTTCTACCGACTATCCTTTTTAGAGAGGGGTAGGATCCAGTATGGCCAAGAGCATACTATCTATCAGGTCTGAAAACTTTTCCAGAGGAAGATAAGCTTGGAATGTCCAATATAATCAATCAATTCCAGATCTGTGACACAGCTTGAGGATGTATTGTTTGAGTTCACACCAATTTTATGTTGCTTGAAGTAATTAAATACTACTCGAGACAAAAAATTCACTTTGCACATAGAGGAATGGGTTCAGTACAATCTAACTTAACATAATATTTTAATGAAATGTACAAGTTAATAATGAGAATAAGAAAATTAAGGATCTTTTATTTATAATAGTAATAGCAAACAAGATTATAACGCCTACAATTACAATACTTAAGTTACAAAATCTAAGCCCAAGTATTGTCTAAAGAATTTTAGGTTTTTTTTTTTTTTTTTTTTTTTGAGAATCCGGCTTGTAGAATTTTAGGTTTTGTTAGCTCAGTTCCAACAATACACTTCAAAATATGTTTTAATATGCTCATTTAATATATATATATATATATATATGTATGTATGTATGTATATATATTTCTTGAGTACTCAAATATTGTTTCTTCTATTTATTGTTATTTTTCTTATCTTATAATATTTTGTTGGATCTTCGGATTGGAAAGAGTTAAAAGTCACATGAGATATCAATTGAAAATAAAATAGAGTTTTTTTTTAGAGATTGATTAGAATGATAATTTCCCAAATAATTCTTCATTTGGTTTATTGTTTTGTTACTTGTAGTTCAAGTAATTTTTTTATATGTTAACCATTTAATTTATTCCACAAGTTTGTTATAATTGTAAGTGGTGAATAATTTTTTTTTTTTGAAATAAAATCTCAAAAGTTTAAACAAAACAAATAATTATCTCATAATAAGTCAAAAATATATTACAAATACCATATAAATACTTTATTTAAATTCTTTTTTTTTTGGGTAANGACTATCCTTTTTAGAGAGGGGTAGGATCCAGTATGGCCAAGAGCATACTATCTATCAGGTCTGAAAACTTTTCCAGAGGAAGATAAGCTTGGAATGTCCAATATAATCAATCAATTCCAGATCTGTGACACAGCTTGAGGATGTATTGTTTGAGTTCACACCAATTTTATGTTGCTTGAAGTAATTAAATACTACTCGAGACAAAAAATTCACTTTGCACATAGAGGAATGGGTTCAGTACAATCTAACTTAACATAATATTTTAATGAAATGTACAAGTTAATAATGAGAATAAGAAAATTAAGGATCTTTTATTTATAATAGTAATAGCAAACAAGATTATAACGCCTACAATTACAATACTTAAGTTACAAAATCTAAGCCCAAGTATTGTCTAAAGAATTTTAGGTTTTTTTTTTTTTTTTTTTTTTTGAGAATCCGGCTTGTAGAATTTTAGGTTTTGTTAGCTCAGTTCCAACAATACACTTCAAAATATGTTTTTAATATGCTCATTTAATATATATATATATATATATATATGTATGTATGTATGTATATATATTTCTTGAGTACTCAAATATTGTTTCTTCTATTTATTGTTATTTTTCTTATCTTATAATATTTTGTTGGATCTTCGGATTGGAAAGAGTTAAAAGTCACATGAGATATCAATTGAAAATAAAATAGAGTTTTTTTTTAGAGATTGATTAGAATGATAATTTCCCAAATAATTCTTCATTTGGTTTATTGTTTTGTTACTTGTAGTTCAAGTAATTTTTTTATATGTTAACCATTTAATTTATTCCACAAGTTTGTTATAATTGTAAGTGGTGAATAATTTTTTTTTTTTGAAATAAAATCTCAAAAGTTTAAACAAAACAAATAATTATCTCATAATAAGTCAAAAATATATTACAAATACCATATAAATACTTTATTTAAATTCTTTTTTTTTTGGGTATAAAACTCATAAATATTTCAATTACTAAATAATAGTATATGACTCAATCATTCAATTTTATATGTAAGAAGTATCTACATAAAATTTATGATATTTAAAAATATAAAAAATTAAATTAGCTTATGAATTGAATTTTATACAATTTCATTTTAGTCTCCCCTTCCTAAAAGAGTTTGCTGGAAATTCAGATTGAACCCAAATCAGTTTGCTTTCATCATCATCTTCATTGTCATTTTATAATTGTCCAAGTCCTTTTGATTGAGGTGATAATGAACTCACTCAAATATATATTTTTTTATTAAAAAAGGAGCCCGAATGATGCATATTAGAAAATGGGAAAATGAAAACGATAAACTGGAGAAAAGAAATGTTAAATGTGCTCATCAAAGCAACCTCCAAATCCCCCTAAAAAAGCAACCTCCAAAGATTAATTTTGATTAAATAATGGCAATATTCTATTATTTTTCTTTACCCCAACAACTAATATTAAACTCTATGCTTCACCTACTTCTCTACAATGCCTTCCCAACACACCCCCCCCACCCACCCACACCCACCCCCCCCCCCTTCCTTGGCCTTGATAATTACATAATAGGCCGGAGCCATATATTGTTTTAATTTCAAATTGAAGCACTAAATTTTGATCATATCAATATCCACCCCCTTTTGGTAAGTATTTTTTAACTAGGAGTAAAAGAAACCTATGTAGACTGCACCTGCCTTTCACATGTCGGACTTCTTAGTGCTTAGATATGGTCTCAAGTGTAATTTATGTATGCTTTTGTTATTTTCAGTTAATAAATAGTAGATGAGGATTTCTATTGTAATGAGCTAAAACCATGGGGTGGATATGGATACAGTTGGAACTTTAACAATTAATTTGAAACGAAGATTAGATTCTAATGGATATGCTACAATGATGGACAATGGGAAACCGCCAATCATACACTTTCCTTCTGAAATTATAATATTATACGGAAAATAAAAGCAGTAAATCAGAGTATAATTAAGAAAATAGATTGATATATAAGATTTATTTCCATTTAGATATTTTCAATCACTTTCATTATATAATATAATGAAAGTGATTGAAAATATCAATATAAGATATATAACATAATATATATCTTATAATATAGAGCAAGACTTAGGTATAGTACTTAGGTCTTATTCTTTAGATTCCACTTTTAAGATTCTGTTATATGGATTTTTTCTTATGCGATGAAAGTTTATTTTTTAATTAAATAGTCACATGACTGAATCTTAAAAGGGGAACCTAAGAAACAACACTTAAGGTATTATACCTAAGTTTTGTCTTCTAATATATTTTATATTTAGATATTTTCAATCACTTTCAATAAGGACAGGATGTAAGACCTATGTTTTATACCATAAGAGATTGTCACATTAGTTTTTTACTTAAAACTAAATAAATCCTACTACACAAAATAACATCTTAATACACTCACAATTAAGTTAGATTTTCAAATTGATATTAAAATTGATTGAGTGTGGTTGTACCTATTTTTTAATATTTAATATGATGATGTGGCATGTTGAGATTGGATAGGTAAAACTTAGGTTTCACACCACATCATTATCAAATTTAATCTCTATTTTGAAAATCTTATCGGATTACAAAATTCTTTTTATTCTTAACAAGATTGCTGAATTTTTTTTTGTTCCAGTTTGCTCAATTGGCAAAGTATATGATGGTTAAATAAGAAATCTAGTGTTCAATCTCCACTTACACTAAAAAACCGATTGGTGTCTTAGTCTGATGATAATGAGCACAATAATCAAAAGTAAATGCCATAGATTGAAACTCTATAAAAAAAAAAAAAGAAAAAAAAAAGAATACTGACTTTTATATTGATATGATACTATTCTATCCTAACAAAAAAAATAAAAAAGATAATATTCACTAGAAGATCCATAAAAATATGTTTTATGTATAATTTAAATTTTAAAGTATAAGAACTTGATATTTAACTATGTTTTTGACTATGTAAATTTAGGCAATTTTATCTTGGGGTTCTTAAAATTATATTTATTTACTGTAAAATAACTTTATTCAAGTTTATAATGTCATTAATAAGATAAACATAATTAAGAATCTTATAACTCAACTAGTTAACATCTTCTGATGTTTCTATTGGAGATATTTAAGGTTCAAATCCCTCCTCTATATTGTAGCTATCAAATAATAAAAATATTTGTAAATATATACTAATGAATGATTGTGTAAAGAGTTTTAATTAGGTTTTGTCACCTTAGTTGCAACAAAGCACTTTGAAATATGTTAATATGCTTAGTTTTTTTTTTTTTTTTCATATAATTTCTTGAGTATTCAAATATTGTTTTCTTCTATTTATTGCTATTTTTCTTATCCTGTAGTATTTTGTTGATTTTTGGGATTGGAAAGAGTACAAAGTCACATAAGATATTAGTGAAAAAGAAAATCAAAGTTTTTCTTAGAGATTGATTATAATGATATTTTTTCCCGAATAATTCTTCATTTGGTGTATTGCTTTGTTACTTGTGGGTCAATTAAATTTTTTTATATGTTAATTATTTAGTGTATTCCACAAATTTGTTAGTATTGGGAGTGGTAAATAAAATTATTTTTTCGAAATAAAATTTTAAACAAAACAAAAATGATATCATAACAAGTTAAAAATAGTAAAATACATTACACACACCATATAAATACTTGATTTAAATTCAATTTTTTTTTGTCTAAAATTTATAAAAATTTCAGTACTATATAATATGACTTATTTAATTTTATATGAAAGATTGTATCTACATAAAACTTGTAGGGATGACAAGCCCAGAAATGTATATTGGGCCATGGGCCCTGTCCGATGACACTTAATAATCCGAAGACAGGTAAACATCATCGTGGAAGTGCACATTAGTGAATAAAGAAAGAGGTTTGGTAATGAGGATTCAGGAAAAAGGTCTGAGGACAAATGCCACCTTGGCTTAACAGAGCAGAGATCAGAAGGTTGGACCTGCCATTAAGAGCAACATTCTTGAAAGTTCTACTAGTTAGGATAAGCATCAGGAAGGGATAAGGCAATGGGAAAGTGAGAAATATCAAAGGGAAAACTGTTACCACCGTATTGAATACTCTGTAGCTAACTCTTTGGCCGCATTAATGTGGAGATGGTACATGTACAGTGATATTCAGCTTTACAACTACCTTTAAAAATTTCAGGAAGGTGCTGATGGGACAAGGATAAAAGTTAGCCATCTGATCAACACATGGACGGCTGAGATGGAGTGAAGAAGGGCAATATAAAGAAGAAAAATTCCATCATAGGGGGGATCGGAGAATTACTAGTAAAAAGATTGTAGCATTAAGAGTGGTAGTTGTAATCAAGTCAAAGGGCAATATATTCAAGAACTACTCTTCTCGGAATTGGCCGAAGAAGAATTTCTTTGCAAAAACATTTTTTTTCTTTATCTTTTCTTTGCTTTCTTACCATCTTTAGTCCATGGTGAACGTTGTCGAATTCATTGAAGCCTAGTTTTTAGCTCATTCTCTACAAATTCTTTTTATTGGGCTCTTTGGGCCTTAATCTTCTTACCTTTTGGGCTTAGGATCCAAAACCCGCCTTTATAATTGGTAACATCTATGCAAAGGCTTGAACTTTGGTGAGTTCAACATCCAACTATGGTAGGTTCAAGGCCAAACTGGGAGGAGTCTGTTGGTTCCTAACGTTAAGCTTAGTTTCTCAATCTTGAACGAAGGAGGGACCGGGAGATTAGTGTGCATACCATGTATACTAGTAGGAGTCAATCTCAAAGTGGGAGTCAACTTTCTCTTGAAGAGAATACTAGAAGTATGTAGCTGGAGATTTACCACTTGTGAAGGAGGCTGCACCGTGAACGATAGAGAAGGACTCCTTCAAATTCTGACCCTTCTTCTAATGATGATAGAGATGGCAGTTATAGACCTAGATCAAGGACTCCCCTTAGTGAATCTTTCTCGTGTGATGAGGATCACCATTATAAGAGCGGAAATGAGAGCCCGTCTCGCAAAGGTCCAGGAAACGATGCTATGAGTAGGGCGTTGAACCAAATTTCCAAATCACCTTTTACACATAGAATTGAAGGAGGAAAACTTCCTCAATGGTTTACTTAGCCAACATTCACCATGTACAATAGTTGAACAGACCTTATAGAGCATGTGAGCCACTTCAACCAGAGAATGACTGTTCACTCCAAGAATGAGGCTTTAATATGCAAGGTGTTCCCATATAGTTTAGGGCCTATAGCGATGCGATGGTTTGATGGTTTGGGTGAAGGTTCTATTAATTCCTTTAAAGAGCTTACTCGGGCATTCGGGGCTTATTTTGTTACTTGCAGCAAAGTTCCTCGGCCCTTGGACTCTTTGTTGTCTATGACCATGCAAGAGGGGAAGACCTTGAAAACGTACTCAAACAGATACAGGGAGATGTTTAATGAGATTGATGAGAATTTCAATGATGTGTCCATAAGGACTTTCAAGGTCGGCCTGCCCGCCAAGCATGATTTGAGAAAGTCTTTGACAAGGAAGTCTGTTAGGAGTGTGCATCAATTCATGGATCGTATTGACAAATATAAGTGGGTTAAGGAGGATCAACAGCAAGGAAAAGGAAAAGCTAAGGTGGTCCCCTAAGATCGAAGGGATTTCAGGTTAGATAGGTACAATAACAGCCAACCTCGGAAGGATTTTACCAGGCATTCTGGTTCAACTACTACTCAAGTGGTTAGCACTGTATTTCGAGAACCTGTGCACCTGATTTTAGGGAAAATTAAGAATGAGCCATAATTTAGGTGGCTAAATAAGATGGGGGGAGACCCCACGAAACGCAACCAGAGCCTTCATTGTCAATATCACCAAGAACAAGGGTACACTATTGACGATTGCAAGACTTTGTGGAGTCATCTGGAGCAATTGGTTAAGATGGCGAAGTTGAAACAATTCATGTATCAGCCTAATAGGCAGGGCAGTCAAGTCGGGTTAGGAACATAGAGAGATGCTTCTTCAAGGACCTCGTTGGGCAAAATCAGTGTTATTCTTGCTGCTCTAGGGAAAACCGGTTCCTTTTCGTCTTGAGTGATGTCCATAGATCGCCCATATGTCGAGGACTAACTCCTGATCTGAAAAGGAGCAAAATGGATGTCTGACCAGCTTTGAGCTTCCCTGTTGAAGACAAGGTTGGGACCTTGCAACCATATAATGATGCCTTAGTGGTTACCCTTAGGATAGGGGGTATGATGTGAAGAGGGTGCTAGTCAATCAGGGCAGTGGAGCAAAGATAATGTACTTTGATTTGTATAAAAGGCTTAAGTTGAGGCCCGAAGACCTGACTTGCTATGATTCCCCTTTGGTGAATTTTGATGGGAAGATTGTTATTCCAAAAGGCCATATCAGGCTACCTGTACAGGCAAGATCAGAGGTGGTAGAGGTAGATTTCAATATAGTGAATGCTTACTTTCCTTACACTGCCATAGTAGCTAAACCCTGGCTTCATGCCATGGGGGGCATTTCTTTCACCCTACACTTAAGGGTGAAGTATCTATCTGGGGATCAAGTTGAGGAACTGGTTGGGAGCCAATCTATGGCCAAGCAGTACTTGGTGATTGCAATTAGACATCAAACTGGAGGTGAGCCCTCAACCTGTGCTGTGCAAGGTTTATAACAATCAAGTGTGCCAGTGTTGTCTATGAACATGGTAATAGAGGGGGCAAAGTGTGAGGAAATAGAATTTTTTATTGGTGATGATGAGGAGAAGTTTTTCCAGGTTAGAGTTCAATTGCCTCCTTGGGAGAGGGAAGAGCTAATAGTTTTTGTTAGAAAAAATATTGATGTGTTTGCATGGAATGCTTACGAGGCTCTTGGAGTGGATCCAAGTTTCATACGCCATCATTTAAACATCAATCCATCTGTCATCCCCAAAAACCAACATCCTCGGCGCTCATCTAAGGAACACTCTAATGTTGTCAATGAGGAGGTGCTCAAGCTTAAGCGGGCTGGGGCCATAAAAAAAGTGTTTTATCCTGAGTGGTTGGCTAACACCATAGTAGTGAAGAAGAAGAATGGGAAGTGGAGAGTATATGTGGACTTTACGGATCTAAATAAAGCTTGCCCAAAAGATCCCTTCCCCATGCCTCGGATAGACCAATTAATGGATGCAACTGTAAGCCATCCTTGGATGAGCTTTTTAGACGCCTTTTAAGGCTATCATCAAATACTGTTAGCATTTAGGAAAAGACTACTTTTGTTACCCCCACTGGAAATTACCACTATAAAGTGATGCCCTTTGGATTGAAAAATGTAGGGTTTACTTATCAGAGGATGATGACCAGGATGTTTGAGCCTCAGTTACGAAAAAACATGGAGATTTATATAGATGACATGGTGATGAAGAGTAAAGTAAGGTTTGAGCATATAGATGACCTTAGAAGTATTTTTGAGATATTGAGGAAACATAAATTGTGCCTTAATGCTTCTAAGTGTTCTTTTGGCATTAGCTCTGACAAATTTTTGGGTTATATGGTTACCCATTGCAGAATTGAGGTTGACCCTAACCAGATTAGAGAAATTAACAGTCTACAGCCTCCTTGAAATCCTAAAGAAGTCCAGAGGTTGACAAGAATGACCATTTCTTTGAATCGATTCATTTCTCAATCCGCAGACAGATGTAGGCCTTTCTTCCAATTGTTGTGTAAGTGGAAGGGATTTGAATGGACCGAAGAATTCTCCTTGGCCTTCCAGCAGTTGAAGAAATATCTTTCTCGGCCACCCATTATGTCCAAGCCCAAGGAGAAGGAGGTTCTATTTGCTTACATTGTTGTAACCTCTCATGCAGTGAGTCTAGTACTGATATGGGTTGATGATAGGGTGCAATGTAAGAAAATCATTGCATGAGGCAGATGTTCATTATTTACCATTGGAAAAAGCCATCTTGGCAATGGTACATGCTACACAGAAGCTCCCTCATTACTTCTAGGCTCACACCATTGTGGTTCTAGCCCAACTCTTTCTTCAATAACTGTTTTAGAAAGCTAATTACACAGGAAGGATTGCAAAATGGGGAATGATCCTAGGAGCTTTCGATATTAAGTATATGCCTTACACCTCTATAAAGGGCCAAGTCCTTATAGATTTGGTGGTTGAGTTTACAAGACATAGATGAAAAATTAGTTGGGATAGTATCTACACAAGAACCTCTAGCTTGGGCGTTATATGTTGATGGTGCATTAAATCAAAGAGGATTTGGAGTGGGGCTAGTTGTAGTGTCCCCTGAGAAGATTATCATTGAAAAATCCCTAAAGGATCTCGGCCCCGAACAATGAGGTTGAGTTTGAGTCCATGTTGGTAGGAATGACTATGGTTTAGAAGATGGAAGGAAAAATAGTGGAGGTATTTTTAGACTCAAGATTGGTTGTAGGTTAGGTAAAGAGAGAATTAGAAGCCAGGGATTTGAGAATACAGGAATACCTGAACTAGGTCGGCACCTATAATCAGGGTTTAACTTTTTTTCCTTACAACAAATCCCTAGAAGCAAAAATATGCATGTTTATTCTATTGCCACCCTCGTGACCTCCTTGGCATAGATTTTGCCTCGGGTTATCTTGGTCGAGGATCTATGTAGGCCCACCAAGATGAAGGGAGAAAAGGTCCATATTCACCAAATTAGGGTTGGACCTAGTTGGATGGATCCTACTGTGTTGTTTCTTAAGGAAGACATCTTACCCAAGGAGAAAGGGGAAGCTAATAAAGTGTGGAGAAAAGCTCTTCATTTCTAGTTGTAGGAAGATCAAAAGTTATACAAACGCTCTTTTTCTAGGCCCTATGTGCTATGCATCCATCTTAAGGTAGTGGAACCACTCTTAAAAGAGTTATACGAAGGGATTTGTGGAAGTCATACAAGGGGCAGATCACTATCTCATAGGGCCCTGACTCAAGGGTATTGGTGGCCAATATGCAAAAGGAAGTACAAGAATACGTGAAGAAGTGTGACCAGTGTCAGAGATTGCTCCAAATATTCATCAACCAGGGGGCGTCCTCAATCCTCTATCTAGCCCTTGGCCTTTTACTCAATGAGGCTTGAATATTATAGGGCCCTTCCGTAAGGTAGCTGGAAATAAGAGATGGCTATTGTTTGGCATTGATTACTTCACCAAATGGGTTGAAATTGAGCCACTAGCAAATATCAGGGATGTGGTCGCTAAGAGATTTGTGCAGTAAAATATTGTCACTCGGTTTGGAATCCCTCATACCCTCATCTCGAATAATGGGCTTCAATTTGATAGCAAAGTTTTTAGGAGGTACTATTGTGAATTGAGCATTAAAAATAGGTACTCTACCCTGGCTTATCTGCAGGGGAATGGACAGGCTGAGGCTGTCAATAAGGTCACAGTAAATAGACTCAGAAGAAATTGGATGATACAAAAGGTAAATGGATGAAAGAGCTTCCACAGATTCTTTGGACATATTGGACTACCCCTCATAGATTAAAAAAAGGAAACACCATTTTCAAAGACTTATGAAGCTGAGGTTGTGATTCCTTTGGAAACTAGGTTCCCAACATTGAGGACTAGCTTGTTCACTCCAAACAGCAATAACAGCTTACTAGAAAAGAGCTTGGATTTGGTTGAAGAATGGAGAGAAAATGCCATGGTTCAGTTAACGTACTATCAACAGAAGCTCAAGCAGGGGTATAACTCAAGTGTGAGGTTAAGACCTTTAGCCCTTGGGGACTTAGGATTAAGAAAGGTTGTAGGTACTGCAAAAATACAAGCATAGAGAAAGTTAGGGCCCAATTAGGAAGGGCCATACCGCATCACCTTGGTTGCTGGTATAGGTGTATATTTCCTAGAAAATCTAGATGAGAATGTGGTACCACATCCCTAGAATGTAAATAACCTACAAAGGTACTATTATTAATGAAAGGTAGTTATGCCATGTTTTTATTTGTGACATTATGTGTTATGTTGTTTACTTGTTTAAGTATTAAGCAGAACCTTGGTCATGTCTAGCTCCTTGGACCGCATACTTTGGGTAAGTTAATACTTCTTATTATCTACTTAAGTATCAAATAGAACCTTGGTCATACCTGACTCCTCGGACCACATACATTGGGTAAATTAATACTTCTTATTATTTGCCTAATTATTAAACAGAACTTTGGTTATGCCTGGCTCTTCGGCCCACATCCCTTAGGTAAATTAATACTTCTTATTATTTGCCTAAGTATTAAATAGAATCTTAGTCATGCTTAGCTCCTTGAATCACATACTTTGGGTAAATTAATACTTCTTATTATCTGCCTAAGTATTAAACAAAACATTTGTAAAGTTTTGATTTATAACTATGTGTTTTGTTGGCTTTTATTCCGTGCCAAATTTTATTATAATTTTATTCAATCTTTTGTACCTTGTATTTAATGTGGGATTTGATTGTAAGGGTTGTGTGATAGAGAGAGAGTGTGAAGACTCAAGCAACTGAAGACTGAGGAGCTCTCGTGGGTATCTCATGACTAAGCATCCCGCGAAGTGAGTCATGTGCCCTGCACATGACTGGAATGCGAAGAGTCGGGACAGATGGTGACAGCTGTGTTTTGCTAGTATCTCGCAGGTAAGGCCTTCCCGCGAGACATTCTGTTCTGCTAAACTATACTATTTGATACACACTTTCTATACCCACACTATATATACCCACATTACCTACAAATGTTGAGGAGTGCTTCTAAGAGAAAACCCTAGCCAAACACCTTGAGAGTTAGATATTGTTATACCCACAATCCTCTTCACATTTGCTTGTAGAATTTCCTCAACTCCTATCTCTCCATTTCCATACCATTGAAAGTTTGACAGTCCAAACACTTACCACACCCTTTTAGAGTGTCAAATGAGGTTTTGATGCTACTGGGAAGTATTGGAAGAAGCTAAGGATGGCAGATGCAACATGGAGCTTGTTATGGGATCTGGAGAGCTAGATAAGACACGGTTCCGAAAAGCCTTGTTAGAGTAGGAGCTTGGAGGGCTTAGATATATCGAGTACATTAGGCTTGGAGGGTCTCTTCTCATCCATGTATCCCAACTGATTGTCTAATGGATTGATTACCGCTTGAAAGGCGGCGGAGGGGTTTTTCGCTGAGTTCTTCAATTTCCTCTTCGATAACACATCGGCGTATTATCTTGTGTTTGCATCTTTCTTTCCTACTCTTTTACATTCCATTTTACTGCTATGTTGATTTTTTATGGATTAGAGTAGCTTGTTTGTTCATCTGCTCGCATTTACATTATTCTGCATTTAGTATTAAGTTAGCGTAAAATCTATCGAACCGTAACTTTAATTTGGGAGTCTAAACAACTCTTGTGTTTTGAACACATTTTTAAGCTTTCAACCTTGGTCATGCTTGGCTCATTAGACCACATACCTTAGGTAAATTAATACTTCTTATTATCTGCCTAAGTATTAAATAGAACATTAGTCATGTCTAGCTCCTCGGACCACATCCCTTGGGTAAATTAATACTTCTTATTATCTGCCTAAGTATTCAACATAACCTTGGCCATGCCTAGCTCCTTGGACCACATACATTGGGTAAATTAATATTTCTTATTATCTGCCTAAGTATTAAACAGAACATTGGTCATGCCTAACTCCTCAGGCCATATACCTTGGGTAAATTTATACTTTTCACTACTTGTTTGAATATTAAACAGAACCTTGGTTATGCCTGGCTCCACTAACCACATACCTTGGGTAAATTAATATTTCCTAAACAAGTATGCATGTGTTAAACAGAACCTAGGTCAACTTTGGTTCCTCGAACCATATGCCTTGGGTAAATTAGCACTATTCAGCACCTCTCTAAGTGTGGAACAAAACCTTAGTCATATTTGGTTCCTCAAACCACATGCTATAGGTAAATTAAGACCTATCCTTGTTTCGGTGTGCTGTCAAGTGGATGAGGAGGTAAAATTGTAAGTAAATACATGGTTCACCATTATTTAATGTTAAAAGGAAGAGCCTAAAGCATGTCTAGTAATGTAAGTAGCATGTTTCAAGCATGTCATGTATGTTTTTGAAGCTGAAATTACTCCTTATTAAAGATTATAGACCTGGAAGGTTTAGCCTGTCTTGTTATAGATGGTGCAAAGTGCAGCAACTATACTATCACTTGTATGGATAATTTTTGAAATTAAGGGTATAAGTATGTCTCAAGTTGAATGAAGTTGTGTCTCATTTTTATATCAATTAAATGCAAGGTAAAGTAAATGTTATATCAGAATTTACACAAGTACTAGGAATATAAAATAAAGCTCATAATTGTCATTAAGTTGAGCCTCAAAAAAGGCAAAATAATTACAACTTTGAAAATTTAAATAGTCATTACAAAAAAAAAAAAAAACTACAAAATGTATATAAGCACTACTTAGCCTTCAAAGGGGGGTTGTCTTTTCCTATGGCCTTGGATTTGGCAATTTCAGCTGCTATGGTGGCTGGACTTTTGCCCTTGGGATCCTTCTTGGCAGGAATAGGAAGGGTAGCCAAAACAATCTCCAGGCTCTGAGAGGACTCTTTACCCTCGATGCAACTAGGGGCTTAGCAGCTTCATGGACCACTCTTGTGGTTTTATCTTTATCCTTTTCAATGGCCTTGGCTTGCTCTGCTTCCTTAGGAGGATTACTAGAAGAGGGGAGGATCTTGGCAAGGCTGCCCTTATCACCATCTACTTCTTAGGAGACAGTGTTAGCCTTTGGGCTCGAGGAACTTGAGGCACAGATCATAGGAGGATAGTAGACATTCTCTACTCTCCTAAAGGCAGAGGAGGCCTTAACCCCAGCCTGGTTGAGGGCCTCCTTCCACACTTGGAGGCAATATGTTCTACATACACCCGAAACCTCAGCCCTTAGTGCTTCCTCAGTCTCTGTGACCCCTACATCATAGCCATCTTGTTCAGCCTGGTCCCTGGCCTTCTTAGCCACTTCCAGCTTCTTTTTTAGGACTCCAATCTGCTTCTTGGCCACAGATAGCTAATCCTCTATCTGGTAGAGCTGCTTGCGTTGAGTCTCAGCTTGTTTCTCAGCTCCATGCAAAGCAGCCTCGACACTTTTCCTTCCTCGATCAGCCTCAGTCAGTTGGCTATTTAGCTCTTGGATCCTATTTTTGGCCAAGGAAAAGGCCTCCTCGGCAGCAATCTTTCTACCTCTTCCTCTTTCATCTACCAATGGGATTTGGTCACCAGCTTCTTGACTATATGTGCTAACTGAACAGCTTGCAAAGGAAGTGGTATAGTAATAAAGAAAAGCAATTAGAGCCTTAAGTGTAGAAAAAAATAATAATAAAATAATAAAATAAAGAAAAAAACATACAACACTTACTAGCGCAAGGTCCCTATTAAGACTCAGAAACACCTCGTGTTTCTTTATGGCCTTTAAGTCGACCATATCTCCTAACAATAATAGGGCCTGCTCCACGGCATCTGGCACATATCCAACTCTCCCTTGCTAGAAGTCTTGTATTGAGGCATTTGACTGGAGAGGAGCTCTATTTAGTACCAATGGAGGGGTCCAAGCTTGGACCTTAGAGAAGCGGTCACGCCCTCTGTCCACTATAGATCCTTCATTAGAGGACCTCGTCTGGCCAGTCTTGGCCACTTTGGCCCCCTTCTGTGGCTCAGCGTCTTTGGTGGGAAGACCCCTCTCCTCTTCCATGACTTCCTTACCCTTAGGGTCCCGCTTTCACTTCTTGTTAGTTTGGTCAGCTTGAAAGGCTTGGGAAGGTGGAGAAGTAAGGGGTTTGGTTTGAACGGCCACCTCGGGCGCATTACCCCCCGCATGGGACTCTAGAAGCTTTACGAGACTCATCTTAGCTTTGCGCTGTATCACCATCGCGTCAGGAACGCCTGCAGCTTCTTGAATGCTACTTACTTGGGATAGAGGAAGATGGCTGAAGTCACTAGCTAGAGGCTCCAGGGATTGGGGCTGGTTGAAAATCTCAAACTCGTCCTCGAAGTTTGAAACTTCAACTACTTGCTCCTTCTCCTTAACTGTTGGCTGGGAAGGGGTTGCCTCCTCCTCGGTTGTCCGCTAAAAAGGTAATTAAACTTGTTGTACACCCATTGAAACGGGGCCGGTGACGAAGAAGCTAGGGACTGCAACACTGATTTGATGTAAACGTGGGTCCCTCGCCTTAATCACACATTTGGGTGCCTGGAAGCTAGATGAGATCAGGTTGTAGCCAAGGATGAGGTGGGCCACCCTTAATTGCCTATCATTGTGGACAAAGACCTCGGCCTTAAGTACTTTGTTCAAATCTGGCTGGTTGACAAGTTTTAGGTTTGAGATAGCAGAGTGCTTATTTGCAAAACCATCAAAAATAGAGAAACACTGTTAAAAAAGCAACACAAATCAGAGGAAAGTTAAATTACAAGTACAAATAGAAAAAATGAGCACAGAAGATGTTGGTGAGAAAAAGGGGTATTATTATTAGAATAATGAACCTAGACCTAAAAACCCCACCTAGTGTGCCTTCTCTCGTCGGACAATGAAGGCCATCTTGCCACTCCCCTAAGATAATTAAGTAATCCTTATTCATGCCTTTGTTGGATTTGAGGAGGCATGATATGAGCCTGACTTCAGGAAACCCAGTTTCTAGGTAGTATCCCTACCCTATTAAGTGATGAAGGTTGTAAATCCAATTGATGTTATGGTGGGTGAGGTTCATGCCCATCTTCTCATTGAGGGCATTTATGCTACCTAAAATCCTAAACATATTGGGAGCACATTGGGTGGGGGAAAGCCTATGAGCCATTAGATAATCCCTAGTAACTCTACCCATAGAGATTCTCATCCCTCTCTCTATGAAGGAAATCATAGGGATTATTACTTCTCCCTCCTACCTTGTGGTATGCCACTCCCCTTATTTGCAATACCTAATAGACACCCCTGGTGGGATTTGATATTAAGCTTTAAAGCTCTCTATACCCTCTAGGGAGTCTACTAGGTAAGCAAATCTACCCATATGAAAGGAAATTTAAAGGTGCTAAGGAGACGAGGTGAAATTAGACGGGCCGAGGAAGTAAGGGTTCGAAATAAAAAGAAGGACAAAAGAGATCGAAGAGAAGAATGTAGGAAGAAATTGCTAAAGACAACTTACGGGAGAGAAGAAAGGCTCTTCGGACTAGCTCTTGAGTTTTGAGAGTGCAAAAAGTAAAGTAGGTAAAATCTTCAAGCAATATATATATGGGGAGGAAAGGCAAACAAGAAAACTCTCGCTCAGGTCCCCATAAAATCTTCAGCCGTTGGATCTCCATTACACTGTAGAACATGGGGAACATGGAGCCACAGGAATTTATTATAGGTGCATCCCAAATGTCGAAACATCAGGAGTGTGCTTTGAGGTAGCTGAAAAGACACCTGCACAGACGGAGGTGACGTATGAGGAAAGGGGGATAGTTATTGTAATATCAAAATCTTACGCATTAGTGAATAAAGAGGGGTCTAGTCATGAGGGTTCAGGAAGGAGGTTTGAGGATGAATGCCACCTCGGCTTAACAGAGCAGAGGTCAGAAGGTTGGACCTGCCATCAAGAGCAACATTCTGGGCAGTTCTACTAGTTAGGGTAAGCATCAGGAAGGGATAAGGCAATGGGAAAGTAAGAAATATCTAAGGGAAAGCTATTGTCACCACATTGAATGCTCTGTAGCTAAGTCTCTGGCCGAGTTAATGTGGAGGTGATACCTAAACAGTGATATTCAGCCTTACAGCTACCTACAAAAACTTCAGAAATGTGCTGATAGGACAAGGATAAAAGTTAGCCATCTGATCAACATGTGGATAGCTGAGATGGAGTTAAGAAGGGTAATATAAAGAAGAAAAATTCCATTTTAGGGGGGATTAGAGAATTAATAGTAAAAAAACTATAGCATTAAGAGTGGTAGTTGTAATCAAGTTAAAGGGCAATATATTCAAGAACTACTCTTCTCAGACTTGACCAAAGAAGAATTTCTCTGCAAAAACTGCTTTTTCTTTGTCTTTTCCTTGCTTTTTTACCATCTTTAGTCCATGGTGAACATTTTCCAATTTATTGAAGCCTAGTTTTTAGTTTACTCTCTACAAATTCTTTGTATTGGGCTCTTTGGGCCTTAATCCTTTTACCTTTTGCGCTTAGGATCCAAAACCCGCTCTTACAAAACATACGATATTAAAAAATCTAAGAAAGGGAATTATATTATGATTTTTTCTCCAATTTTAGTTTAGTTCTCTCTCGCAGAGTATGAAAAAATTACACACATTTTTAAGCAAATAGCAAATACATAAATAACTATGTATACAAGCATGTGTAAATTGGGTTTTATACAATTTCATATAGGTCCTAAAGGTTGGCCCTATGCAAGAAGTTTTTTTTGGCTCCGTCCCTTCTTCCACAAATACCACTACATTCAAATCTCTAAAAAATCTAGTTATCTTTAGAAATTAGAAATATAAAGCCATAAGAAAAAAAAATACATGTCTTGCTTTTTCCACAAAAATAAACATGGAAATTCGTATTGTTTCAAAAGAAACCATCAAGCCATCTTTACCAACGCAACCTCACCTAAAAACCCACAAATTCAGTCTCTTTGATTGGTAGTTGTTTACCCAAGTAGGCAATAAATATGTTCCAATTATCGCCCTATAAGCACTTATAGCTTGTAGGGTGGGGAGCAAGGGCTAGGGTTCAAATCTCTAGGAGAAAACTTCACATACATATACACTTAGATTATGTTAGAGTAGAATTCTATCTGAGAGCAAAATAAATCTCAACTTTGTCAAAGAAATCAATCCTGAAATCTTAATTACTAACCTTTACCCTTGGGCAAGAAAGGAAAATGATCAATTTTCAATCAATTGTAACAAAGAGGTAGCATAATATTCAGAAGCCCATGTGAACTATGATATGTTTGAGTTTCTTGGCCCATCCAAAATAGATTTACAATACCAACTACTTCCTTTCAAACCTTGGTTGCATTGCAAATACAATGCTTTAGCGGTTTTCCTATCTATTTAGGTTAGCATTTTCAACTGCAGTGGAATTGCCATTCGAGTTGTGTGAAAAACTGTGCCCTCGGCCCATTTTGGAATTGGGCCAAACCCGTGTAAATGGAGGTGGAGTCGTGTTTTTGCCTCTCAAAATGGAAGTTCAACTAATTATACTTTTTTCTTTAAATTAAGGGTTTTACAATGGACTCACCACTGAATTATTGGAATAAATAAGAAAACAAAAATTGAAAAATTTCTCATTTTAAATTAATGTGCATTGATCATAGGAAATTACACGGCCTTGGTCCTAGATAAAATCTAAGATAAAATACATGACTTTGTTCCTAGTCACAATCTTAAGATTGAAAATTATAAGGATAAGTACTTGATCTAAGCTCAAAGGCTACGTTATAAGATGGGAAGGTGTTAGGCACCTACCTTACCCGATGAAACCAGTTTTCTAGACTATGGTGGCCAACATTTATATCATATCATCCAATATGTTATCAATCAATTTTCATGTTTGAATTTAATATGTGTGCATGTGATAAACTCTAATTCCGATTATTAATCATGGTATTTGGATTGAAAATTAAATGGATAAACTACATATTTGGTCCCTAACTTTTAGGTTATATATCAATTTGGTCTCTAATCTTTCAAATGTATCAATTTGGTCCCGAACTTTTTGATATTGTGTCAAAATAGTTCCTACCATTAAGTGATGGATAGAAAATGCTGAAATTAAAATATTATTTTTTTATGCCACTTGGACTTCCATGTAAACTACCACATGGTAATTAAAAAAAATTAGCATTTTGTAATTCACTTTTACTCCTTTGTGTTGTCTCTCTCTCTTGGCTCAACATGTATGACTAAAACTCTATAAGCCCCTTCAACATTGCTTGCCATTGCCACCATCGGCAGTGGTCTTTGAACATAAAGCTCTCTCTTATTTCTTTCTTGGCCTCACTCAACTTTCTAAATCTGGTTCAAACCACCATGTGAGCTATCTTAAATCTGAACATGCAAATCTTCCCCTCTCAAACCTTAAAACATTTGTATTTCCTGGAAAAAAGCACTCTTAAGAACTGCTTCTTCTACCTCCTTAAATTAGAAAAACAAAATACATAGATTCATTCCAGCGAAAATCCCATATAAGCCCAAAACCCAGCTATTCAACTTTTTTTTTTCTTTTTTACTGACTACTGGGCTATTCTACTTGGAGAAAACAAAAATACCACTAACTAAAACAATGTGATTGTTCCAATCCGGCTGAAAAAGCCAACGCGTCTGCGTCTGGCGTTTTCCTTTTTTAATTTTTTTTGGATGCACGCATTTCTGGGTAGGAGACAAAGTTATGTTCACGCACACAAAGTTACTGTTGATGCACTGTTTACACACTACTCACGCACTATTCATGGGATCCACAACCACTTTATTAAAAAAAAAACTAAAAAGGGTCCCACGGCATTATTCACACATTTAAAAATTATTTTATTACAATATTTTCAATTTTCAATTTTCAGCAAAATAAGCTGTATCCAAACAGACCCAATATCAACTAATATGAAGTTTCAGAACACACACCCACACCATACTTAGGGCAATTCACAACCAAATCATAGTAAAATCACATGCAAACTATGCCAATACAAAAATTCCCAAACGTTTACTCCCAAACAAACAATTTCAAATCACATATGAAAGTTCAATATGTGTGTAAAACACCCTTGAACGTTTAGACCTCCAATTGCAAAATATCAATTCAAGATCAAACAATTAATGTGCGAAACATGAACATAAGCTAAACATAGAATTGATAAACAATCTAAGCCAATCATAATCACATCCACAGTAGAAAATAACAGGCAAAGATAAATGAAGAGAGATGCAAACACAAGGACAACACGCGATTGTTATCAAAGAGAAAACCGAAGCCCTTGGCGTAAAACCTCTCCGCAGCCCTCCAAGCAGTAAATAATCCACTAAAGAATGTAGTTGGGATACATAAACAGCAGAAGACCCTCCAAGCCTAATCTACGCAATGTACCTGAGCCCTCCAAGCTTTTTGCTCCAACAAGGTTGCGCCGAACCTGTTTCTTCTTTAGCTTACCGGATTCTGCTACTAAACCATAGCATCAACCAATAGACATTGGTTCCTTCCAAATTGCTTCCCTTAGCACCAAATGTACCTTCTCACAAACATAGGTGTGGTGAGGTAAGGATTTGGTCAAGAACCTCTCAAGGATATGTCAATGGAGAGGAAGAGAATAGAGGAATTTGTAGAGTCTCTTAGGTAAAGATTGGGGATGAGGCAATCTTGTTTTTCTCTAGGGTTTCTCTCACAAAAATTCTCTCTGGAACCTCTCTTGATTTCGTGGGTATAAGGGTCTATATATAGTGGTGTGTGTTTGGAATACGAAGAGACAATTTTTGCCAAACAAAGTAACTTCGCGGCTTGGCCTCGCAGCTTGTCCAAGTCGCAAGTTCAAGTCGCGAGGTAACGACCTAGCCAGCTTGGGACTTTTGTCCTGTAGTGCGACAGCTGGCGCGACCCTTCAGCTCCCCTGTGTGCTTCTCACGTGCCTGCAGTTGGCGGCTTGCCAGTTGTGAGTTAGCCACAAGTCCTAGCCGCGAAACTTTGCTACTTTGCACAAACTTGAGCTTTTTTTCACACTCTCTTTACACACTACTCTTACATGAATCCCACCTAAATACAAGGTTACTAAGTGCTAAATTATAAGCAAATTGGCACAGAATAAAGCCAACAAGATGGTTGATAAATTTCAACCTTGCAATCTCCCCCTTTGGCTATTCCATGACAAAACCCTAAAACAAACTCTAGACTTAAAGCGTGAGATAGGAACAGTTGGAAAACTCACTCATACCTAACTCTAGAATCTGTGAAGCTTTTGAACCATAAGAACAAGAACTCCTGTAACACAACAACACAATAAGTTCATTGTATGCAGAAAATTTGTAATACATAAGGAGTAAGCACAATGCGATCAAGCATAATGGAATAAAGCAATAAACCATGGCAAGACCAAAACAAGCAATCACTATAACCAAGTGATCACAATGCTCATTCATACTTGGAATGAACATCCAGACATTCAAGCTGATAAACACAAGGCAAATCACTTGAATGGCCAACACTCAACCAATGCACAGTATAAGAAGTATGTGCATCTAGGAAAAATCCTACAAGGGCACAAGAGTGACAGTACTTAAAAGAAAATGCATAACATTTAGTCAAGTACTGATTTAGCAAAGCACACAGGCTGCATACAGCATGGTATAAACCACAAAGGCCTACAAGTGTGCATAAACAACCCTAAAAGCTTACAAAAGTAACATGGATACAAAGCATAAACAAAAACATTAAAACCTACAAAGGTAGCAATTATGAACCAATAACCTCATAAAATACTAAATACAATAACATGAAAATAGAAATGTTTAAAAGATAGACAAAAGCGATAAACAGAAGGCTATTTGCTGAAAACTCCCATTTTCGATAAACTCCCCCTACCAACATCATCTCCCCCTTTTTGTCAAGGAATAGCTAGTTCTCATCTTCTTCTAGCTTTCTTTGGATTTGATCCAATTGAGCTTGGATAGAGGTGAACTTCATATCCCATCTAATGTTGAGGTGATGCAAGATGGATGAAAGTCCGGACATCTTTGAACTCAGCTCATGGACAGATGTTACAATAGAGTCTAGCTTCTCGTCGACGGGGAGTGAGGTAGGGTGCGAACCACTGTGGGACGCTAAAGATTTTGTCTTGGTTCCCTTCTTACCATGACCAATGCTGGCGTTGAATGTACACTTATTGATTGGACTTGGTTTTGTGCAGGGATATTCATTTTCAAAAGGATGGATTCCTTTAAGCTTTAAAATCCTTGAAATGAGACAGCTGAAAGGTATGCATATACTTGACTCAGTTCGTAAAACAGTTTTGCAGAGAACATGAAAGATATGAGCACAAATGTTTATCTCTACATCAGAGATCAGATCATGAAGGAATAGTGCACACCTAAGATTCATATATCCATTGCTGGATAAGGGGTACAGGTTGTGAAACATGACAATCGTAAGCACCTTCAATTTTGGAGGAAGAGATGAGACACTAACTGAGTTCCCATTTGAGGAAAATTCCAAATCTTTTCCAAGAACTTCCTAAAGTAAGTCCTCATCTGGATATAAATCATCATACACCAGTGAGTTTCCGAGTATTGGCCGGTTGATGTGAAGAATCTCTACCAGGTATGTGGGAGACACCGAGAAACTTTTTCCTCTCACCCAACACTTAAGTTCGTCTCCATCAACAATTGCATTGGCATAAAATTCTTTTACCAAATTCTTATATGCATCATCAAGATCAGAGAGAAGATAATTCTAATCCTTGTGAGCAAACCATTTAGGGATATCGGTGTCAAAAAGAGATTGCTGATCAACGGCCCTTTCAATCAATGGTTTAGCATTTCTGAAATAGTTTTCATGAGTCTGAAAAGCAGCATACGATCGAAACTTGTTAGGATCAAACACACCTGATGGGGAACAAGTCCTTTTTGGTTTAGGAGAGAAATCATCAACTTCAATGACAGGTTCTTTCCCTTTGCTGTTACCTCTCTTCATAGCTGATCTCTTGAAAGGAGACATTTTGACTCTGCAACATTGGTTATCACAAACAAGATAAACCAAACAAGACACCAAGCAGTATTAGCAATGTGTCAGAATCACACCATGGATGATGAAGAAAACCCTAAACATTTGAGATTTAGGTTCAATCCATGACAATGAGTTTGTGAATACAAACAAGAACACACACGATAAACAAGATAGAGAAAATCAGTGAACAAACCATCACAAACACACAATAAAAACAGAAAAACAAAAACCCATGTTCTAATAAGATAAATCACAAACCATAACAAACACCACAGAAATCAAAAGAATAATGCTCAAATCAGTAGGTATGCAATGAAAGAGAGAGAACCCATACCTTTTTGTTGACGATTTAAGAACAAATGATGCAGAAATGGAAGTTTTTCAAAGAAATACATGGAGTGTTTATGAGAGTGAAATGGGGAAGACAATGAACAGTCATAGGAGGTCGACTGAAAAATTGAAAAACAATTTAAAAACTGTCTTTAAAACGCAAAAACAAGCGTTTTTCGCGACTGAGTTAAGTCACCAGTCAGTAACTCAGTCGCCATAGTAAGCCGCGAAACACTGTGAAGGTAAGAGACTTGAAAATTTTCTCTAAGTGTTTTTCGCGACTGGAAGGTCTACCTACGAAATAGTCGCGAGATGAGCCGTGAAAATCTCTGAGTATCTCTCACGACTAGACCTTCTACCCACGAACAAGTCTCCACACTGAGCCGCAAAAATCATAAAAACTCAATTTTTGAAAAATTTTCTAAGTACTTTTCACAACTGAGACCTTGACTCGCTAGTAAGTCGCGAAATGTCTCGGAGTGAACTTGCGACTGGGGCATGCAACTGGACCTACCCGCGACTGAGTCGCCAAAACAGGGCAACACTGTTTTTGAAAATTTTTTGATATTTTTGTAAAAACAAAATACTTTCCAAAAACAAACTAAAACATTCAAAGATCTTTTTGTATTCGATCAACAAAGATTGAATATGTAAAAACACATTTAAACAAGTACAATCATACAAATGAATATGACATTCATTGAACATAGACTTGTGTGTTGTGTGTGAGTATCAAAAATGAGATAGTCCTTAGTCTAATGTGAAGCTTCAATGATCGATTCAATATAGGCATACACAACTAGCACTAGATAATATGACTCATCTCAATTATAGAAATATGCATATACGACCTCCCACAAAAACTTGAGTACAATTCATTGAAGCTTTTCCTTTTGCTCCACATAAACAAATCTCATTGTGAAATTGATGCCTGAAATTTTTAATATTTCAATTTAATGAGACAATCTTTGGCTTTTTGGGCATCATGCATTTTATTTTGGTCGCTTTCCCTTTTTCCTAATCAAATACTAGTATGTGCGACAGACTTTTGTAGCTCAATATCTCTTTTTATTTGGAGATTTACAATTTGGCAAGCTCTTTGAGTAAAGCAGTAAATAAATAAAAGTGGGAAGATGTATAGGCATAAGTCTATGCATGTCTCAAGATCGACAAAACCATTCACTAATCATTCATGACAACGTTGAAGATCTATTTACAACAGTCACATAAATTTCAGAATTTCTTCCACAATGATATGAGTGCATAAGAGACAAGCTAAGCTCGTTAAATGCACAAAGCCATTAGGACAAATGTACAAGGCAAAACATGCTTTGAGACAAAAACTCAACTAAGCCGATCAAACTTTTTAGGATTTTCTACTTTTTATGTGTTTTTGGATTTTTTGACATAAAAGTAATAAAAGATTGATCAAAAACAATGGAAAAACATTTTGAAATAAGAAAACAAGCAACAAAAATAAATCAAACAGAAACACAAAGAGATTTGAGTTCAAGGAATGATACCAACACCAATGGTTTTACGTAAGGATTCAAACATTGGGCCATCAAGAGGTTTGGTGAATATGTCTACCTTTTAATTGTCAGTATTTATGAACTCTAGACAAACTATCTTTTCCTCGACCAAGTCCCGAATGAAGTGATAACGGATCTCAATATGCTTTGATTTGGAGTGCTGAACTGGATTCTTTAACAAGTTTATGGCACTGGTGTTATCACAGAACACACACATAGTGTCTTGAGAAATTCCATAGTCATGTAGTAGCTTTCTCATCCATAACAATTGTGCACAGCAACTTCCTGCTGCAATGTATTCAGCTTCAGCCGTTGAAAGGGATACTGAATTTTGCTTTTTGCTCATCCATGAAACCAAATTATTTCCAAGATAGAAGCACCTACCAGAAGTGCTTTTCCTATCATTAATGCACCCTGCCCAGTCCGCATCTGAATATCCTGCTAAACATACATTCATTCAAATATTTTGTATACCAAATCCCATACTCAGATGTACCATTGACATAGCGAATGATTCCCTTCACTGCTGTTAAGTGGGATTCTTTAGAGGCAGCTTGAAACCGTGCACATACCCCGACACTGAATGCAATATTAGGCCTACTTACTATGAGATAGAGAAGACTACCAATCATACTTCGATAAATTGTTGGATCGACGTCAACTTCGACTGCAACAATGCTTAGTTTTGCAGAGGAACTCATGGGAGTAGAGGTGTGTTTCTTAGAGTCTAGGCCAAACCTTTTGTCAAGATTTTTGGCATACTTCTCTTGAGAAATGAATATTCCATCTTTCCGTTGTTTCACTTGAAGCCCTAGGAAGTAGTTCAACTCTCCCACCATGCTCATTTCTAATTTCCTTTTCATTTCTTTCGAAAATTCATGAGCTAGTTGATCAATTGTTGATCTAAAAACAATATTATCCACGTACACTTGAGCAACAAGGAGGTATTTCTCATCCCTTTTAATGATCTGCTTGACCTCTTTTGAACCCACAATCCAATAGGTAAGTGGTGAGACGATCATACCATGCTCTTTGTGCCTGCTTCAACCTATACAAAACTTTCTTCAATCTTAGCACATGACTCGGAAAGTGAGGATCTTCAAACCCCTTTGGTTGCTCAACAAATACTTCTTCATTTAGAAAACCATTCAAGAAGGCACTCTTTACATCCATTTGGTACAACTTGAAATCCATGATGCATGCTATGGACAAGAGAATTCGAATGGACTCTAGTCTTACTACCGGAGCAAACGATTCATCAAAATCTATGCCTTCCACTTGAGTATACCCTTGAGCCACCAATCTAGACTTATTTCGGACAACTTCACCATTTTCATCTATTTTGTTCTTAAAATTCCACTTTGTGCTGATCACATGTGTTTCTTCAGGTCTTGGAACCAATTCCCATACATCATTTCTAACAAATTGATGTAGCTCCTGATGCATAGACTCTACCCAATTCTTATCTTTCAGTGCTTCTTCTATCTTTTTGGGTTCAAATTGAGCAAAATAACAATTGTATGTCACATGGTTAGCACTATACTTTAGTCCTTTTCTCAAACGAAGTCCCTCGTTTACATCCCCAATAATATTACTTGATGGGTGATTGAGAATCACACTTGATGAAGGTTTCTTGGAAGTTGAGAGTTCCTCATCAGGAGAAATTGGAGTTTGAACTTCTGGAGGTGTGAGTGGGCTTGAAACTTCTTGTTTTGATCTTGTCTCTCTTCTTGATATAGGAGGTGTAGACTCCTTTCCAAGTGTTTCTTTCTTAGCATCATCACTTAGGGACATATCATCATCATTCTCATTCTTCTTGAGTTTGAGCCCCTTTCCATCATCCTCAATTTCCTTTTCTGATATAGTGTCGTCTAGGACCACATTGATTGATTCCATCACCATCTTAGTTCGCTTGTTGTACACTCTATAGGCTCGGCTATTTGTAGAGTATCCTAAGAATATTCCTTCATCACTCTTAGCATCAAATTTACCTAGATTTTCCCTGTCATTCAGAATGTAACACATGCTCCCAAATATTTTGAAATACTTCACCTTAGGTTTCTTTTCTTTCCATATTTCATATGACGTCTTCTTTGTCCCTACTCAGAAATAGATTCTATTGCCAATGTGACATGATGTGTTCATAGCTTCAGCCCAGAATTTTTGTGGTATGTTTTTGTTGAGGAGCATGACTCTTGCCATCTCTTGAATCACCCGGTTCTTTCTTTCAACCACCCCATTCTGTTGTGGAGTCTTTGGAGCTGAGAATTCCTTCTTGATACCATGCTCTTCACAAAAAGTCTCAAACTTAGCATTCTTGAATTCTTTCCCATGATCACTTCTGATTTTGACTATGGGAACTCCTTTTTTATTTTGTAGTCTCTTGCATAGTCTTTGCATTTTATCACATGCTTTAGACTTTTCTCTAAGAAATTCCACCCAAGAGTATCTTGAGAAATCATCAACTACCACCATAATGTATCTCTTTCCTCCTAGGCTTTCAGTTCTTGTAGGCCCCATTAGATCAACGTAAAGAAGCTCTAAACACGGTGAGGTAGCAATCACATTCACCTTGTGATGGCTTGCCTTTGTTTGTTTTCCCATTTGTCATGCTCCACATATAGTCTTCTCCACATTTCCAAACTTTGGAAGTCCCTCAACTGCCTCAAGTTTAAAGACTTTACATACTTATTTGAAGTTTGCATGACCAAACCTGTGATGCCAAAGTTTTAGCATATTAACATGAGCAGTTCTATACGAAATAGGTGCCGTAGGAACTACTCCGTAGCAATTATCAGTAGTCCTATTTCCCTTTAAGACTTGAATCCCTTTTTCATCAATGATTATGCACCCCTTCTTTGAGAATTAGACAAGAAAGTTTTCATCACATATTTGAGTGATGCTTAAGAGATTTGCTTTTAATCCTTTGATGTATAGCATATCTTTCAATAGAGATAATCTCGGTATTTCAACCGTCCTTTTCCCGAGAACTTGAGCATGGCTCCCATCACCAAAAGTCACGTAGTCACAGGCTTTCTTTTTAAGAGTCTTAAACAATGATTTATCTCCTGTCATATGACGAGAACATCCACTGTCAAGATACCAAAAGCACGAGTTAAAAACCTTCAATGAGGTGTGCACAAACAAACAGGCATGAGATAAACATTCTTGACCATCAAATAGAAATTAATCTTTATTTTCCATGCTTCTGTCAGATTGAATTTTCTTTTTCAGATTATCTACCTTTTCACACAAAGTTCTATATCTTCTTTTGTATTTCTCAATCAAAGAGTTAGACTCACATAAACTATTGTGAAGAATGTGATTCTTATTTTCAAAGTGTTTCAGCATGTGAACGAACATCTTAGCATATTTCCTAGATTTAATTAACTCTAAGAGTTCCTTTTTAGAATACTCTTCAAACATACTCATAGAATCATTATCACAAACACCTAAACCATAATTTAACATGACTCTTTTCACAGCAGCATCCATAGCCAAGGGGTCTCAGATCGCACTCAGGCATTTAAACCGCAACAAGTGCACCCGCTCTGATACCAATTAAAAGTTCAATATGTTTGTAAAACACCCTTGAACATTTAGACTCCCAATTGCAAAATATCAATTCAAGCTTAATATCAAACAATTAATGTGCGGAACATAAACATAAGCCAAAAATAGAATTGATAAATAATCTAAGCCAATCATAATCACATCCACAGCAGAAAATAACAGGCAAAGATAAAGGAAGAGAAATGCAAACACAAGGACAACACGCGATGTGTTATCAAAGAGGAAACCGAAATCCTCGGTGTAAAACCTCTCTGCCGCCCTCCAAGTGGTAAATAATACACTAAAGAATGTAGTTGGGATACATGAACAGCAGAAGACCCTCTAAGCCTAATCTACCCAGTGTACCTAAGCCCTCCAAGCTTCTTTCTCCAACGAGATTGCGCCAAACCTATTTCTTCTTTAGCTTATCAGATTCTGCTACTAGACCATAGCATCAACCAATAGACATTGGTTCCTTCCAAACTGCTTCCCTTAGCATCAAATGTACCTTTTCACAGACGTGGGTGTGGTGAAGTAAGGATTTTGTCAAGAACCTCTCAAGGATGTGTCAATGGAGAGGAAGAGAGTAGAGGAATTTGTAGAGTCTCTTAGGTAAAGATTGGAGATGAGACAATCTTATTTTTCTCTAGGGTTTCTCTTACAAAAATTCTCTTTGGAAGCTCTCTTGATTTCGTGGGTATAAGGGTCTATATATAGTGGTGTGTGTTTGGAATACAAAGAGACAGTTTTTGCCAAACAGGGTAACTTGGCAGCTTGGCCTCATGGCTTGTCAAAGTCGTGAGTTCAAGTCACGAGGTAACGGCCTGGCCAGCCTGGGACTTTTGTCCTGTAGTGCGACAACTGGCGTGACCCTTGAGCTCCCTTGTGTGCTTCTCACGTGCCTGCAGTTGGCGGCTTGCCAGTCGCGAGTTAGCCGCGAGTCCTAGCTGCGAAACTCTGCTTCTTTGCACAAACTTGTGCTTTTCTTCATACTCTCTTCACACACTACCCTTACATGAATCCCACCTAAATATAGGGTTACTAAGTACTAAATTACAAGAAAATTGGTACGGAATAAAGCCAACAAGATAGTTGATAAATTTCAACCTTACAACATAGAACACACACTCACATCCATACCCATTTATAAATCAACTGAGGATTTGAAACATTCAAACGCATTTTGAAAAAAAAATTTAAATTCCAAATCAAGTCATATCTACTTACACAGCTTACATAAACGAACAATACCCACAAATGCAAAGGGCTTCATCCACTTGAAATAAACCCGCTTCATCCACTTTAGCTTCTCCTTAGGTTCCAAATTGAAGACAATTAGAGGCTTAGAAGCTTCGATCTTGGAAGACTAATGAAAGAGAGCGAGTTAGAGTGAGAGAGAAGGAAGTTGTGAAAGAAGGCTTGAGTTTGGATTTGGAAACCACCGCCATGATGGTGGTGGTGAGTAGAGATAATAGCAGTGGTTGCCACAAAACATCGAGGTTCAGCCATGGCTGTTCGAACCAAATTTAGAGAGAGAGAGGCCAAGAAAGAAATAAGAGAAAGCTTCAAGTTTGAAGACTACCACTGCAAGTGGTGGAGGTAAGCTACGTTGAAGGAGCTCAGAGAGTTTTTTTCTTTTTTGATGAGCAGAGAGATATCAAAGAGACACTTTATTTTTTTTTTTTTTTTTGAGAAACAAACACACACACAAGGGAGAGGGATAGAGGTTCTAACACAAAGGCATACCACAACTCTACTCAAAAGCCATGGTAACTTTTAAGGGAGGGTGGGGCAAGTTATACTACACACAACACATTCTCTTATGCAATGTGGGAAACTTTAATTAAAAGGCGAAAATACACTTTTGGTCCCCATATTTTGGGCCAATTTTCATTTTGGTTCTTAAATTAATTTTGCTACTAATGTAGTCCTTAAAAATAGAAAATCAATTTTATTTTAGTCTCTACTGTCAACCCACTAATGAAAACCTCCTGCGTGGCAGACGGAGTGCATAGATGGTATGTTTGATGCTAACGTGGCTAATAAAATAATATTAAAAATAAGACATCAACATCCACATTAGCATAAAATATGCCACCTCAGCAAATTAAAAAACAATTAATGAAATAAATTAAAAAAAAAAAAAAACTTAAGAAAAGAAAAGAATTATTTTGGGGGGGGGGGGGGTGCATAACAGGTTCTAATTGGTGAGCACGATTGGGATGACTAGAAGCGTTCCCACTTTCCTGGTGGCTTGGACTAGTGGCCATTGATCTTGTCCGAACTATGCAGCCTTTTGTAGAGGAAAGATAAATTGTAGTATGCAAACTTAATCTTCCCATAGACGGCACCAACTGATGATGCACAAAAAATCAATAAGCTAAATGTTTCGGGCTTCAATGGGCTAGTGACTACTTGGAAAGCTTGAAAAGAAAAAGACACAAAATCCAAGGTGATTGGGGTGAACCGACCAAGAACCCTCTGATGCTTAAGTTAGTTTTTTCTCTAAAACTTAGGAATTCCAACTTTTAGGAATAAAGGAAAACTTACCCCGATTTGATGTGGTTGAGTCCTTATATAGAGAGCTTTGGAGTGGTTACTTGTTTAGTAACTTTCCCAATATTTGTGAAAGTTAGAAGATTCAGTCTTAACTTCCACAACTACTATAGAAGTTAGAATGTTCAATCTTATTTTCTATAACTGTCACTAGAAGTTAAGTACTTTTAAGAAGTTATAGCAATGAATAAAGGTATTGTTCATGTTTTAAAGTAGTACCACATGGTCCGAATTTCAAGCTTATGTGGATCAGTCTATTTTTGGAAATTTCCTAAGTGTTGGGAGATCATCCAAGTGCTTCCCTAATGGACGACCCTTTTGTCCACAGACAACCCTCCACTTATGGACGATCTTTTCGAATGGTTGGCCCTTGGCTTTGGATGACTCTTTTGGACAAATTAGAGATGGTTCAATTTTTTAGTTCTCCATCAATGCTCATGAGTGAGAGACTGAATCTCCCTTTAGATCAAAGAGGCAGAAAGGGGATAGATTTTTATCTGTTTAAAGGGGATAGATCTAGCAAAAACCTGACCCAATATGTCTGGGCTTCATCACCCACCACCACTCCACGGTGGTTTCTAGACCTTGATTTCATCAATTCAAAGGAACTGGAGCTTTCAAGCTCAACTGTCACTGGTCTTGCATCGCCAGCAACCGATCTCAGCATCTCTCGAACCCGGATTAAACCGATCTTAGCCTCTCTCTATCTAACTTAGATGAAACCAAGACCCAAAAACCTTAGATTAAAAAAGTTCCAGTCAACAAAGAGAGAGATACCAAAATTGGAAAATATAAGTGTGGCTGGGTGGGGTTATTGGATTTAGTCATGATTAAAAATTTTTTTTTTTAAAAACAAATCATATTTATTTTATTTTATTTTATTTTTTAATAAGGATCTAATCTTTATATTTTAAAGATAATTGTNAATCATCATACACCAGTGAGTTTCCGAGTATTGGCCGGTTGATGTGAAGAATCTCTACCAGGTATGTGGGAGACACCGAGAAACTTTTTCCTCTCACCCAACACTTAAGTTCGTCTCCATCAACAATTGCATTGGCATAAAATTCTTTTACCAAATTCTTATATGCATCATCAAGATCAGAGAGAAGATAATTCTAATCCTTGTGAGCAAACCATTTAGGGATATCGGTGTCAAAAAGAGATTGCTGATCAACGGCCCTTTCAATCAATGGTTTAGCATTTCTGAAATAGTTTTCATGAGTCTGAAAAGCAGCATACGATCGAAACTTGTTAGGATCAAACACACCTGATGGGGAACAAGTCCTTTTTGGTTTAGGAGAGAAATCATCAACTTCAATGACAGGTTCTTTCCCTTTGCTGTTACCTCTCTTCATAGCTGATCTCTTGAAAGGAGACATTTTGACTCTGCAACATTGGTTATCACAAACAAGATAAACCAAACAAGACACCAAGCAGTATTAGCAATGTGTCAGAATCACACCATGGATGATGAAGAAAACCCTAAACATTTGAGATTTAGGTTCAATCCATGACAATGAGTTTGTGAATACAAACAAGAACACACACGATAAACAAGATAGAGAAAATCAGTGAACAAACCATCACAAACACACAATAAAAACAGAAAAACAAAAACCCATGTTCTAATAAGATAAATCACAAACCATAACAAACACCACAGAAATCAAAAGAATAATGCTCAAATCAGTAGGTATGCAATGAAAGAGAGAGAACCCATACCTTTTTGTTGACGATTTAAGAACAAATGATGCAGAAATGGAAGTTTTTCAAAGAAATACATGGAGTGTTTATGAGAGTGAAATGGGGAAGACAATGAACAGTCATAGGAGTTCGACTGAAAAATTGAAAAACAATTTAAAAACTGTCTTTAAAACGCAAAAACAAGCGTTTTTCGCGACTGAGTTAAGTCACCAGTCAGTAACTCAGTCGCCATAGTAAGCCGCGAAACACTGTGAAGGTAAGAGACTTGAAAATTTTCTCTAAGTGTTTTTCGCGACTGGAAGGTCTACCTACGAAATAGTCGCGAGATGAGCCGTGAAAATCTCTGAGTATCTCTCACGACTAGACCTTCTACCCACGAACAAGTCTCCACACTGAGCCGCAAAAATCATAAAAACTCAATTTTTGAAAAATTTTCTAAGTACTTTTCACAACTGAGACCTTGACTCGCTAGTAAGTCGCGAAATGTCTCGGAGTGAACTTGCGACTGGGGCATGCAACTGGACCTACCCGCGACTGAGTCGCCAAAACAGGGCAACACTGTTTTTGAAAATTTTTTGATATTTTTGTAAAAACAAAATACTTTCCAAAAACAAACTAAAACATTCAAAGATCTTTTTGTATTCGATCAACAAAGATTGAATATGTAAAAACACATTTAAACAAGTACAATCATACAAATGAATATGACATTCATTGAACATAGACTTGTGTGTTGTGTGTGAGTATCAAAAATGAGATAGTCCTTAGTCTAATGTGAAGCTTCAATGATCGATTCAATATAGGCATACACAACTAGCACTAGATAATATGACTCATCTCAATTATAGAAATATGCATATACGACCTCCCACAAAAACTTGAGTACAATTCATTGAAGCTTTTCCTTTTGCTCCACATAAACAAATCTCATTGTGAAATTGATGCCTGAAATTTTTAATATTTCAATTTAATGAGACAATCTTTGGCTTTTTGGGCATCATGCATTTTATTTTGGTCGCTTTCCCTTTTTCCTAATCAAATACTAGTATGTGCGACAGACTTTTGTAGCTCAATATCTCTTTTTATTTGGAGATTTACAATTTGGCAAGCTCTTTGAGTAAAGCAGTAAATAAATAAAAGTGGGAAGATGTATAGGCATAAGTCTATGCATGTCTCAAGATCGACAAAACCATTCACTAATCATTCATGACAACGTTGAAGATCTATTTACAACAGTCACATAAATTTCAGAATTTCTTCCACAATGATATGAGTGCATAAGAGACAAGCTAAGCTCGTTAAATGCACAAAGCCATTAGGACAAATGTACAAGGCAAAACATGCTTTGAGACAAAAACTCAACTAAGCCGATCAAACTTTTTAGGATTTTCTACTTTTTATGTGTTTTTGGATTTTTTGACATAAAAGTAATAAAAGATTGATCAAAAACAATGGAAAAACATTTTGAAATAAGAAAACAAGCAACAAAAATAAATCAAACAGAAACACAAAGAGATTTGAGTTCAAGGAATGATACCAACACCAATGGTTTTACGTAAGGATTCAAACATTGGGCCATCAAGAGGTTTGGTGAATATGTCTACCTTTTAATTGTCAGTATTTATGAACTCTAGACAAACTATCTTTTCCTCGACCAAGTCCCGAATGAAGTGATAACGGATCTCAATATGCTTTGATTTGGAGTGCTGAACTGGATTCTTTAACAAGTTTATGGCACTGGTGTTATCACAGAACACACACATAGTGTCTTGAGAAATTCCATAGTCATGTAGTAGCTTTCTCATCCATAACAATTGTGCACAGCAACTTCCTGCTGCAATGTATTCAGCTTCAGCCGTTGAAAGGGATACTGAATTTTGCTTTTTGCTCATCCATGAAACCAAATTATTTCCAAGATAGAAGCACCTACCAGAAGTGCTTTTCCTATCATTAATGCACCCTGCCCAGTCCGCATCTGAATATCCTGCTAAACATACATTCATTCAAATATTTTGTATACCAAATCCCATACTCAGATGTACCATTGACATAGCGAATGATTCCCTTCACTGCTGTTAAGTGGGATTCTTTAGAGGCAGCTTGAAACCGTGCACATACCCCGACACTGAATGCAATATTAGGCCTACTTACTATGAGATAGAGAAGACTACCAATCATACTTCGATAAATTGTTGGATCGACGTCAACTTCGACTGCAACAATGCTTAGTTTTGCAGAGGAACTCATGGGAGTAGAGGTGTGTTTCTTAGAGTCTAGGCCAAACCTTTTGTCAAGATTTTTGGCATACTTCTCTTGAGAAATGAATATTCCATCTTTCCGTTGTTTCACTTGAAGCCCTAGGAAGTAGTTCAACTCTCCCACCATGCTCATTTCTAATTTCCTTTTCATTTCTTTCGAAAATTCATGAGCTAGTTGATCAATTGTTGATCTAAAAACAATATTATCCACGTACACTTGAGCAACAAGGAGGTATTTCTCATCCCTTTTAATGATCTGCTTGACCTCTTTTGAACCCACAATCCAATAGGTAAGTGGTGAGACGATCATACCATGCTCTTTGTGCCTGCTTCAACCTATACAAAACTTTCTTCAATCTTAGCACATGACTCGGAAAGTGAGGATCTTCAAACCCCTTTGGTTGCTCAACAAATACTTCTTCATTTAGAAAACCATTCAAGAAGGCACTCTTTACATCCATTTGGTACAACTTGAAATCCATGATGCATGCTATGGACAAGAGAATTCGAATGGACTCTAGTCTTACTACCGGAGCAAACGATTCATCAAAATCTATGCCTTCCACTTGAGTATACCCTTGAGCCACCAATCTAGACTTATTTCGGACAACTTCACCATTTTCATCTATTTTGTTCTTAAAATTCCACTTTGTGCTGATCACATGTGTTTCTTCAGGTCTTGGAACCAATTCCCATACATCATTTCTAACAAATTGATGTAGCTCCTGATGCATAGACTCTACCCAATTCTTATCTTTCAGTGCTTCTTCTATCTTTTTGGGTTCAAATTGAGCAAAATAACAATTGTATGTCACATGGTTAGCACTATACTTTAGTCCTTTTCTCAAACGAAGTCCCTCGTTTACATCCCCAATAATATTACTTGATGGGTGATTGAGAATCACACTTGATGAAGGTTTCTTGGAAGTTGAGAGTTCCTCATCAGGAGAAATTGGAGTTTGAACTTCTGGAGGTGTGAGTGGGCTTGAAACTTCTTGTTTTGATCTTGTCTCTCTTCTTGATATAGGAGGTGTAGACTCCTTTCCAAGTGTTTCTTTCTTAGCATCATCACTTAGGGACATATCATCATCATTCTCATTCTTCTTGAGTTTGAGCCCCTTTCCATCATCCTCAATTTCCTTTTCTGATATAGTGTCGTCTAGGACCACATTGATTGATTCCATCACCATCTTAGTTCGCTTGTTGTACACTCTATAGGCTCGGCTATTTGTAGAGTATCCTAAGAATATTCCTTCATCACTCTTAGCATCAAATTTACCTAGATTTTCCCTGTCATTCAGAATGTAACACATGCTCCCAAATATTTTGAAATACTTCACCTTAGGTTTCTTTTCTTTCCATATTTCATATGACGTCTTCTTTGTCCCTACTCAGAAATAGATTCTATTGCCAATGTGACATGATGTGTTCATAGCTTCAGCCCAGAATTTTTGTGGTATGTTTTTGTTGAGGAGCATGACTCTTGCCATCTCTTGAATCACCCGGTTCTTTCTTTCAACCACCCCATTCTGTTGTGGAGTCTTTGGAGCTGAGAATTCCTTCTTGATACCATGCTCTTCACAAAAAGTCTCAAACTTAGCATTCTTGAATTCTTTCCCATGATCACTTCTGATTTTGACTATGGGAACTCCTTTTTTATTTTGTAGTCTCTTGCATAGTCTTTGCATTTTATCACATGCTTTAGACTTTTCTCTAAGAAATTCCACCCAAGAGTATCTTGAGAAATCATCAACTACCACCATAATGTATCTCTTTCCTCCTAGGCTTTCAGTTCTTGTAGGCCCCATTAGATCAACGTAAAGAAGCTCTAAACACGGTGAGGTAGCAATCACATTCACCTTGTGATGGCTTGCCTTTGTTTGTTTTCCCATTTGTCATGCTCCACATATAGTCTTCTCCACATTTCCAAACTTTGGAAGTCCCTCAACTGCCTCAAGTTTAAAGACTTTACATACTTATTTGAAGTTTGCATGACCAAACCTGTGATGCCAAAGTTTTAGCATATTAACATGAGCAGTTCTATACGAAATAGGTGCCGTAGGAACTACTCCGTAGCAATTATCAGTAGTCCTATTTCCCTTTAAGACTTGAATCCCTTTTTCATCAATGATTATGCACCCCTTCTTTGAGAATTAGACAAGAAAGTTTTCATCACATATTTGAGTGATGCTTAAGAGATTTGCTTTTAATCCTTTGATGTATAGCATATCTTTCAATAGAGATAATCTCGGTATTTCAACCGTCCTTTTCCCGAGAACTTGAGCATGGCTCCCATCACCAAAAGTCACGTAGTCACAGGCTTTCTTTTTAAGAGTCTTAAACAATGATTTATCTCCTGTCATATGACGAGAACATCCACTGTCAAGATACCAAAAGCACGAGTTAAAAACCTTCAATGAGGTGTGCACAAACAAACAGGCATGAGATAAACATTCTTGACCATCAAATAGAAATTAATCTTTATTTTCCATGCTTCTGTCAGATTGAATTTTCTTTTTCAGATTATCTACCTTTTCACACAAAGTTCTATATCTTCTTTTGTATTTCTCAATCAAAGAGTTAGACTCACATAAACTATTGTGAAGAATGTGATTCTTATTTTCAAAGTGTTTCAGCATGTGAACGAACATCTTAGCATATTTCCTAGATTTAATTAACTCTAAGAGTTCCTTTTTAGAATACTCTTCAAACATACTCATAGAATCATTATCACAAACACCTAAACCATAATTTAACATGACTCTTTTCACAGCAGCATCCATAGCCAAGGGGTCTCAGATCGCACTCAGGCATTTAAACCGCAACAAGTGCACCCGCTCTGATACCAATTAAAAGTTCAATATGTTTGTAAAACACCCTTGAACATTTAGACTCCCAATTGCAAAATATCAATTCAAGCTTAATATCAAACAATTAATGTGCGGAACATAAACATAAGCCAAAAATAGAATTGATAAATAATCTAAGCCAATCATAATCACATCCACAGCAGAAAATAACAGGCAAAGATAAAGGAAGAGAAATGCAAACACAAGGACAACACGCGATGTGTTATCAAAGAGGAAACCGAAATCCTCGGTGTAAAACCTCTCTGCCGCCCTCCAAGTGGTAAATAATACACTAAAGAATGTAGTTGGGATACATGAACAGCAGAAGACCCTCTAAGCCTAATCTACCCAGTGTACCTAAGCCCTCCAAGCTTCTTTCTCCAACGAGATTGCGCCAAACCTATTTCTTCTTTAGCTTATCAGATTCTGCTACTAGACCATAGCATCAACCAATAGACATTGGTTCCTTCCAAACTGCTTCCCTTAGCATCAAATGTACCTTTTCACAGACGTGGGTGTGGTGAAGTAAGGATTTTGTCAAGAACCTCTCAAGGATGTGTCAATGGAGAGGAAGAGAGTAGAGGAATTTGTAGAGTCTCTTAGGTAAAGATTGGAGATGAGACAATCTTATTTTTCTCTAGGGTTTCTCTTACAAAAATTCTCTTTGGAAGCTCTCTTGATTTCGTGGGTATAAGGGTCTATATATAGTGGTGTGTGTTTGGAATACAAAGAGACAGTTTTTGCCAAACAGGGTAACTTGGCAGCTTGGCCTCATGGCTTGTCAAAGTCGTGAGTTCAAGTCACGAGGTAACGGCCTGGCCAGCCTGGGACTTTTGTCCTGTAGTGCGACAACTGGCGTGACCCTTGAGCTCCCTTGTGTGCTTCTCACGTGCCTGCAGTTGGCGGCTTGCCAGTCGCGAGTTAGCCGCGAGTCCTAGCTGCGAAACTCTGCTTCTTTGCACAAACTTGTGCTTTTCTTCATACTCTCTTCACACACTACCCTTACATGAATCCCACCTAAATATAGGGTTACTAAGTACTAAATTACAAGAAAATTGGTACGGAATAAAGCCAACAAGATAGTTGATAAATTTCAACCTTACAACATAGAACACACACTCACATCCATACCCATTTATAAATCAACTGAGGATTTGAAACATTCAAACGCATTTTGAAAAAAAAATTTAAATTCCAAATCAAGTCATATCTACTTACACAGCTTACATAAACGAACAATACCCACAAATGCAAAGGGCTTCATCCACTTGAAATAAACCCGCTTCATCCACTTTAGCTTCTCCTTAGGTTCCAAATTGAAGACAATTAGAGGCTTAGAAGCTTCGATCTTGGAAGACTAATGAAAGAGAGCGAGTTAGAGTGAGAGAGAAGGAAGTTGTGAAAGAAGGCTTGAGTTTGGATTTGGAAACCACCGCCATGATGGTGGTGGTGAGTAGAGATAATAGCAGTGGTTGCCACAAAACATCGAGGTTCAGCCATGGCTGTTCGAACCAAATTTAGAGAGAGAGAGGCCAAGAAAGAAATAAGAGAAAGCTTCAAGTTTGAAGACTACCACTGCAAGTGGTGGAGGTAAGCTACGTTGAAGGAGCTCAGAGAGTTTTTTTCTTTTTTGATGAGCAGAGAGATATCAAAGAGACACTTTATTTTTTTTTTTTTTTTTGAGAAACAAACACACACACAAGGGAGAGGGATAGAGGTTCTAACACAAAGGCATACCACAACTCTACTCAAAAGCCATGGTAACTTTTAAGGGAGGGTGGGGCAAGTTATACTACACACAACACATTCTCTTATGCAATGTGGGAAACTTTAATTAAAAGGCGAAAATACACTTTTGGTCCCCATATTTTGGGCCAATTTTCATTTTGGTTCTTAAATTAATTTTGCTACTAATGTAGTCCTTAAAAATAGAAAATCAATTTTATTTTAGTCTCTACTGTCAACCCACTAATGAAAACCTCCTGCGTGGCAGACGGAGTGCATAGATGGTATGTTTGATGCTAACGTGGCTAATAAAATAATATTAAAAATAAGACATCAACATCCACATTAGCATAAAATATGCCACCTCAGCAAATTAAAAAACAATTAATGAAATAAATTAAAAAAAAAAAAAAACTTAAGAAAAGAAAAGAATTATTTTGGGGGGGGGGGGGGAGGAAGAACATGGAGAACCAGAACATGTGTTCTTCCCAGTCAATCATCTCACCTTGCCCTTTAAATTAAAGAATTAATATTTTTTCCCTCTTTTCTTACATTTCCTTAGCAACCAAACCCATGAAATCACTCAGATTTACAAAACACAATGACATGCCCATAGATTTACAATACACAAAGACATTCAACAATTACTCAATTGATTCTTTCACATTCTTATTACAAACACAAAGACCTTCAAAGATTCAAATCATAAAAACTTCAACAAACACAAAGAACTTACATAACTTCATCCAAATCAATAGACCCAACAAACCAACCCAAATGAAAACCAAATAACATCAATCGAAGAGAGCGAGAGTTCGAGATGTCTTTGGGATTGGCTTTGTTGTTGTGGTGGATGTCATGGTGGTGCTTGATGATGCACAAAAATCATAGCTAATGTCCGGCTTTAATGGGCTAGTGACTAATTGGAAAGCTTGAAAAGAAAAAGACAAATCAAGGTGAGGGTGAACCGGCCAAGAACCCTCTGATGCTTAAGTTAGTTTTTTCTCTTAAACTTAGGAATTCCAACTTTTAGGAATAAAGGAAAACTTACCCCGATTTGATTGGTTGAATCCTTATATAGAGAGCTTGGAGGGTTACTTGTTTGTAACTTTCCCAATATTTGTGGAAGTTGAAGATTCAGCTTAACTTCCACAACTCTATAGAAGTAGAATTTTCAATCTTATTTCTATAACTTTCACTAGAAATTAAGTACTTTTAAGAAGTTATAAGATGAATAAGGTTTGTTCATGTTTTAAAGTAGTACCACTGGTTCGAATTTCAAGGTTATGTGGATCAGTCTATTTTGGAAATTTCCTAAGTGTTGGGAGATCTCCAAGGGCTTTCTTGATGAAGACCCTTTTGTCCACAGACACCCTCCACTTATGGAGATCTTTCGAATGGTTGGCCTTTGCTTTGGAGACTCTTTTGGACAATTGAGATGTTCAATTTTTTAGTTCTCCATCAGTTGCCCCCTTGTCCAAGGGTTGTCCAAAGTGCTGTTGAGTTTTGACCCATGCCATTGTTACCTTCATCAAATTTAAACTATTCCAAATTGTGCCACGTGTCGTAATCTTGTTGGTTGACATGTCGGGCCAATTCCATTTTTCAAGGAAAACACCACATGTCACTTCTTGGATAGTCTGTGTCACTTCACTCACTTCACTCTAGGCCCTATAAATATGTGCATTCTCTCTTTTACCCATCACCTTTCTCATAATTTCTCTTCTGCCATTTCGTCCAAGAGCCTTATCTAGTCTTCGTTCTTCTAGTATTGTCAGGTATTTCCTCTTCTCATCCTTAGGTTTTCGTCATAATCTTTCTTCCAATCAATTATGTCTTCATTTCAATATGAATCTAAATCTCCATTTTTTTTTTTGGTTTTTTTTTTTTTTGTTAAAATTGATAATTTTTGTATATTTAGAAAGTTGATTTCATTAATTGTTTATTTTTTATTTTTTGGGGTGGCATTTTATGTTGACATGGATGCTGACATGCTATTTTTAATATTATTTTATTAGCCACGTCAGCATCTAACATGCCACTTATGCATTTCGTCTGTCACGTAGGAGGTTTCTGTTAGTTGGTTGATGACAGGGATCAAAATAGAATCAATTTTCTTTTTTAAGGACTATATTAGTAGCAAAATCAATTTAGGGATCAAAATGAGAATTACCCCAAAATGTAGGTGGCAGCTTATGTGGAAGTCAATGTGGTATAAAAAATAATATTTTAATTTTGCAGTTAGTCGTGTCAACAATTTTCATCCATCATTCAACGGTATGGACTGTTTTGACACAATAACCAAAAGTTAGAAACCAAACTGACACACGAGCTTAAAAGTTAGGGACGAAATATGTAGTTTACCCAAAATAAATTCTAGTGAATGTGTGTGAATGGTGATATCCTAGAATCAAGGATTTTAGAGAATTACAAAACTCACAAGTTTTTTTTTTTAATTTTGGGTGTGGATTTAAGATCAAAGCTAGTGTCATGCATGAACATGTGATGAATAACCAATAACATGTGAATAACGCATGTGAACATTTAAGAATATCATGAACGTTCAAACATATTTGAGGAAATTAAATAATGACCAACGTGCTTTAATCTTAAATTCTCATCATTAAAAAAAAAAGTTAGGGAAATAGATTATACCTGCATACAAGATCCACACGATAGAGGATGAGGCTCTTGGTTGAAGTCCTAAAAGTGAAGTAGAGAAGAAGAACTAGGAGAAGGAAAGTGAGTCTCAATCAATACCTTGAGTCTCAAGAAAACCAATAAATGACAAGACTACTTTACTTCGCTAAAACTCAAGAAGGGAGAAGAAAGGGTGTTTCTGTGTCTTTGAAATGGAGGAGAGGGAGGTTATCATAGTAACATTGGAGAAAATATGAATGGAAATTATTTGATAAGGGTTGACAAATGATCAAAGAGAATCATGAACCTAGACCCTATTTCAATATTTAGCGAAAGTTGGTGCATTAAATTTGGAGGTTGGTGGGAGTGATGAGCAAGCAAAATATCTAAAATCTCGGTTTTCCCGTAGCTCTTGTAACAGTTTTCAGAGTTAATTTTGAAAAATCATATCTTTATAAATTCTGATCGTAATTGCCTCATTCTTTTGCTCAAATTGAAGCCCCAGATGTCTAGTTTCTAGAAATATTAATTTCACTCATAAATTAAAAATATTATGAGAGATATCAACGAAATGGTCAGTAGAGGTCATTTGTTGGAAAATAATTTTAGCATACTTAACATTAATAGGCCACAAATTAGTTTCCAATTAACATTAATAGGCTCCAATTACTTCCATTTTAAAATTAATCAGTTCCAAATTTACACCAATTAAAAATATAATTTCACAAATTACTCATTGAATAATTAATGTTTTATTATCTAATTAGTTAAGTGTGTGTGGCCTTACCATAAGATACAATTCTAGCCAATCAAATTATGACATGTCATTAATTTCAAATTAATTATCATTATAACCAATTGGAATCAATTGTTCATAATCACATACAGTCAAACTCAATTTGTGATAGTGCATCTCAGCTATTAAAACTTGATTTGATGATAACTTTTAATCTAATGGTCTGATTAAGGCTTATAACCAATCAATTTGATCGTTAAACCATCAATATCATTTTGATGAAATGAAATTAAGAATCTAGTGGCCACAATTAAGATTCCTAATTCTAAGGTGAAATTACTCTTTTACCCTCCATGTGAGGTTAAATGTGAGTTACAAAATAGAATGTCTACATGGTGGAAGAGAAGGCATTTGGTGGAGGTCCTAAGAGTGCAATCGAGAAGAAAAGCTAGGAGAGGGAAAGTGAGTCTCAATCAATACCTTGAGTCTCAAGAAGACCAAGACATGAAAAGACTACTCTACTTCACTATAACTCAAGAAGGGAGAAGAGAAGGTGTTTCAGTGTCCTTGGAATGGAGGAGAAGGGGGTTTATATAGTAGTAGTTGAGAAAATATGAATGAAAGGGCATTTAATGAGGGTTGAAAAAGGATCAAAGAGAATCATGAACCCAGACCCTCTTTCAATATTTAGAGAAAGTTGGTGTATTAAATTTGGAGGTTTGTGGTAGTGATGAGTAAGCAAAATATCTAAAACTTCGGTTTTTCCAGTAGCTCCTGTAATAGTTTATAGAGCTAACTTCGAAAAATCATATCTTTCTTAATTCTGATCGAAATTGCCTTATTCTTTTGCTCAAATTGAAGCCCAAGACATCTAGTTTCTAGAAAAATAGCGTCACTCACAAATTCAAAATATTATGAGAGATATCAACGAAATGGTGAGCAAATGTCATTTATTGGAAAATAGTTTTAGCATAATTAACATTAATAGGCCACAGATTAGTTTCCAATTAACATTAATAGGCTGCAATTACTTTCATTTAAGAATTAATCAGTTCCAAATTTACACCAATTGAAAAGATAATTACACAAATTACTTATTAAATAATTAATATTTGATTATCTAATTAATTAAGTGTGTGCAACCTTACCATAAGATGCAGTCCTAGATAATCAAATTATGACACGTTATTAATTTCAAATTGATTATAATTATAACAAATGGGAATCAATTATTCATAATCACATATAGTTGGACTCAATTTTTGATAGTGCATCTCGATTATCAAAACTTGATTTGATGATAATTTTCAATCTGTTGGTCCGATTAAGGCTTATGATTAGTTAATTTGATCGTTACAACATCAAGATTATTTTGATGAAATGAAATTAAGCATGTAGTGGTAAAAATTAATATTCCGATTTCCAAGGTAAAATTACTCTTTTACCCTCCATGTGAGGTTACATGTGGGTTGCAAAATGGGGTGTCAACAAGTTGGCACTGTTCACACCCTCGTTGATACAATCACAATAAGCGCATTCCTTAACACTTGGGTGGCCATCGCACTTGGGGTTAATGAAAAATTGTTTTACCCTAACTTAACCACCATCTATAATCTTTCCTCCATGAGAATTAGACTCATAGAATCTTTCAGATCCATTATGAGAAATGTTTCGATTGAAAAATTCCATATTCCACCCAAGGAGATTTGTGTTTGATGCCAATGCAATAGCCACCCTTAAGGACAAAGCAAAGAGCAAAAGTGTGCCTATCCCTACAAGCTATGAAGCATTGATTGCACTTCTTTAGAAATGCTCGATTGCTTCCATATGGGAGATATGAATGGGTTTGAAAAAACCCTCTATATAACTGGCCATGCAATGGAGATGAGAAGGTGTACGTTGCCACCATTGTTAAATCATTACACGGGAAACCTCGCCATGATTGCCATCTCTGTCTATGACAAAACCAATACAAATAGTTTTATAGGAGTTGATCAATAACCCTATTTTATTTTTACATTCTTAATCACAAGAAATCCAAAACGAAGGAAATCCATTGGCAACAAAGCCCATCATCGATTTCCTTGAGTCTTGTATGCGAACGAACACCTCCACAATCAAATCTCCTGATCTAGGCTGATCTTTGTTCTACTGATCTAAAGTCAATCTTGACCACTCCTGGTTGCCATTGCCATCTTTGGATCTAGTTTTCTCTCTCATTTGTCTCAAATCTAGCATTTGGACTACTCTTCCAACTAAACTTCTTTGATATTTATCCAATTAGTGACTGACTTCACAATCAATTTTCTTAATTGTGGAATATGTTTATGTAGATGTCTTTGGAGAAAAGACGCTCCAACAGTGAATCCAAAGTAGCTTAATACTGAAACCCAAGGTGCACAAGGATGTAAATTCTCCTAGTATGCTTGTGTTCTCCATATGATGACGACTCTAAAAATATGCTTTTATTCCTTTGGAAACCCTAGTGCATGGATCCTAAGTGGGTCAACTCATCATAGGCTAAAACAAAATTAGCTTAGAAATCCTATAGCTCAATTAGTCGAGAGGTGTCTAGCCTGGAGTTGAGTTTCATCAAAGCTCAATTGATCATAAGGAGTCGAGCTAGAAGTTGAGGCGGAAGAACTCCGATGATCTTGAGCAGTTTCCTTGTTTCTTCAATGTAGTTCTTCAACACTAACCTAGACACTAAAAACTAAGAGAAATGCTATGTTTACAACTAAAAACTCACTTAGTGTATAAAACACTTGTGAATGTTTAGACCCCCAAATACAAATTTTCCAATACAAGCTTATATTCAAACAATATATGTGCAGAATATGAAATATAAGCAATACCCAAATTAGCAAACTACTCTATGCCATTAATTAAGCACAACCAGTAGAAATTAAAAGCTAAGAGTAAGGGAAAGAAAGATACAAACACAAGATAACATCGAAACGTGTTATCGAGGAGGAAACTGAAGAACTCGGCGAAAAACCTCTCCATTGCCCTCCAAGCGGTCACCACAACAAAATGTATATTTAGTGACGAAAAAATTCATCACTAAAAGTCCAATTTTTCGTTGCTAAGGACCTCTAGCGATGAAATTTACTAATTAGCAACAAAACTCATTTTGTCACTAAAGCCAAGTCGCTAAAAGTCCCGGGGATGAAAAATTTCGTCACTAAAAGTATGATTTTCTTTTTTTTTTTTTAAACTTTTAGCAACGAAAACGTTTTTTTGCTAAATGTTTTCCTCGCTAAAAATATTATTCAACGATGAAAATATTTCGTCTCTAAAAACACTTTAGTTTATTGAATCATATTTAGTGACGAACAATTTCGTCACTAAAACTATTTTCGGGTACATATTGTCACAAAAAAGTTCGTCACTAAAACTATTTTTAAGAAAATCCAAGCACATATAGCAACGAAAATTGTCATCACTAAAACCCTTTCTTTCAAAATTCTGCTATACTTAGTGACGAAATATTTTGTCACTAAAACAATTTTTTGTTGCTATATATGTGACAAAAAATTTTTTGCTAAAACTTATTTTTTGTTTTTATTTTTTTTATTGCTTTGATATTAACCTGTAACCTGTCATTACATTATTAAAACCTCACATTTAAATAACACATTTATTTCAACAACACATTTATAAAAAAAGATCCATACATTCCATAAGTAAAAAATAAAACAAGTATCAAATTCAAACTCCTTCCTTACAAAAATTGTTTGCAACACATACAATAACTCAAGATGTTTTATAACAATACAAAAAATGTTGCATAGTATAATTAGAACCAACGGAAGATATCCTCATATGTCTTTAAGTAATGCCAAAAGTAGATCCCCTAAAAGCTACTAATAAGAAATTTGCACAAATATAAAAATAATACTACATTAAAATCATAAAGTAAAAACATCAACTATGTTATAAGAAACATTTCCAACAATGCATTAAGAGTAGCCACACCAATGAATTAAAATCATGACTCCTAATGTATAAGTTGTAGAAAGCAAATATAGATTTTCAAGTGTAAAATAATACAATTAGTTTCAAATAATGCATCAAAAAAAAGTAGTCCCACCATGTAGTGCGGGTCAATTGCTAAAATAAAGTACTAACCAATAAGTGTTTTAACTTGAAGATGAACCACCCCTATAGGTAAAAGCATCATCATAACCCTTGCTCCTCAAAAAGTTAAGAATATTCTTTTGGACTTCTTCTTGCTTAGCTTGTGCCTCTCCTCTTGTTCCCTAGCTCTTGCCTCTTTAAGCTCAATTATCTCATTTTCTAGCCAATAGATATACTCTACCAAGGAACTAGATGAGGCGGTGGTTACTAGAGAAGAGGAAGGTCTCAGGCCAAGTCCTTTTACAATACCAGACTTCTTCTTAAAAACCAAGTTTGAGATCTCCTCTTGTGTAAGGGGAATAGCATTAGGATTTTGACAGTGATCCTTTTGCACTTTGAGAATAGTTTCCTATCATTTGAAAGAGAGAAGGAAACAAACAATCATAACATTAATACTACATGCGTTATAGCTCTACAAACATGCGTTATAGATCTCCTCTTGTCGCTTCATACTCATGGTGTATCCACATATTTGTATTTGGATTAAAATGAACATCTTTGAAGATTTTTGCCAATTCAGGAACTTGACCGCCATTATTATTTATTTGATTAATTAATATCGAGTGTTAGATAGATATAATTAATTAACCACAACATCTAATATACTAAGGTTTAAGAAAATGAAAAAACATGCACCTCCTCATCAACCCTAACAGCAAGTGCCTTTGTCTGGCATCTATGTTTGCCTGATTTTTGTTCCTATTTTCATAGTTCTTTCTTGATTTTTTCTAATAAAGAACATTCAAGATATTTATTAAATCATAAATAAAATAGTATACATTTACTTCATCTAAGTATTAATCTAATCATTTGACAACATAATATAGTAAACATTAGATAATAATAATATACGCATAAATAATTTACCAACAATTTCTCATTAGTCCATTTCCCATCAATGAGTCCAGTCCACTGCTTAAGTTTGGTATTCTTTTGCGGGTGGCTTCTTGCATAGTCAGCACCATGAGATTGTTCGAGTTTTTTATAAGCCTGATGCAACTTGTTGAAGCTATAATCTTCCACATTTTGTATTTAATGTTTTCATTACCAAGTTGGAATCTCCTTGTAGCTCAAACTGATCCTGTAAAATGAAGTGTATATGTATTATAAAAATATTATTATATGAATTTAATATACTTAGTGACAACAAAGACGAGTTAGACGTTATCAATGTAAATTTACTGCGATATTTTGAAGCACCACATCTCTAGTAGCAGCATCAACACTTTTCCAATTTTTTACGTTGTAACTGGACAAATTACTTCGCACTTATATGCCAATTTGATTGACAAGCTTGCACACATTCTTCCCAATAGGAGCATCATACTCTGCAGCTATACGTACTGGCAGCTTACCACTTTTTTCAATAAGTGCTCGTACTGCTATACCACGTGTTGTTCCACGGGTATTTTTGCTAGTAGATCCTATTTAAATATTATCAATGTTAAAAAATTATACATTCCATGTAAATTATAGCAAAAGTAAGTGAAGTATAATCTCAATAGTAAAGACATGGTGTAGTTATAATTAAGTATATTCTATGTAATTACCAATCGTGCTAGTTAATTTGCTAGTAGCCTACGCCTCCACACTAGAAGAACTTTGGGCGGGAGGATTTGCTTCAGGAGGTGTTTCTATAGATTGGACCGTAAATTGGACCACCAGGTTAGATGCATCACCTCGCAAGTATGTAAGTCATCCTAGTGCCACCTATAGCTAGCAAACATACACATAATGGAACAACAAATTCATTATCTAATGTAATATATATATATATATATATAACCGAAACTTTTGAAACTCCTACAATTTTACACATCAGCAATACTTAAATAATTAAATAAAGCTTTTGAAGCTCCCATAATTTTCCACGTCAGTAATACTTAAATAATTAAATAAATAATAATAAATCTTTTTTTTCCACCAAATACAAATTATAAACCGTAGGTTTCAGCCAATACTTAAATAAATAATAATAAATCTTTTTTTTTTCCATCAAATACAATACAAATTATAAACCGTAGGTTTTCAGCTGCAACTATCTCAAACCTATCTCTCAAACACAAACTCAACCCTAACAAAACCCTCGATCAAACTCTCTCTATTTCAAGCTCACTCCCATGTCCTTCTTCTACTTTAACTCTCTCATTCAATGCAGCTCCCTCCTTTTCTCTGCCACAACTCCTCTGGCTGATGTCAATTTTGATTCATGGTTATTTTGTTCTTGAGTTTTTATCATCTGGACATTGATTATTTTTTTGCCCCCTTTTTGGGCATTTGATTTTCAGGACTTACTTGAAGAATTTGGATCGTTTTCTGTTTCTGGTGTTGGACGAATTTGGATCCTTTTCCGTTTTTGATGTTGGACGATTTTTTAGGTATGAAGAATTCCAATCTGATCTTTTTCAAGTTTCAATTTTATTTGATTGATATCGGTTAAAATTCAGATTGAAATTGGTTTAAATGGAACAGAGCCTCAAAGTTATGTTTTAATTATATGTCTTCAATTAGGTTTTCTATCTATTTAGGGATTTCAAATTCTACAAGTTTTGTAAGAAAATACTGTAAATATTGATCAGTTTCATAGTGGAGATAATATCGATTTAATGGTTTTTTTTCTATGTTTTTGAAAGGCCTAAGAGTCAGCTTGATGATTAATTTATTTTGGCTGAAAAAATATGTATGGGCTGTGTGTTGCAGATAGTTATGGGCTACTGCTGGGGTTTGTGTTTGTTTAAATTTCTCAGAGAATGTGTAGAACATGTTGAATATAAAATGTGGGGGAAAATATCAATGCTGCCTTGGAAGATTTTACTTTGAATTTGTTGGCAAAAATTATGTTGATTATATGTCTACCAATAAATCTGTTGTTTACCTATAGCAATATTGATTATATAGCTTTATATAGATACATTGATTATCTGTCACTGAGAAACCATAGATCTAGGCAGAATATATATATATATATATATACCAATTTCGTTTTATAGCTTTTACTTTAGATTCTTTCCACTTTTTTAAATTTCGAAATATGATTTAAGTTTTGGTATTGTGGTCACTGATCAGATTAGTTTTGAATGTTTTGATTCTTCTTTGTTTAGTGGAAACTAAGCGAGGTGGAGTTATTAGCTTGCTTCTAGATAATCTTAGCGAAATTGGTGTGAAGTACATTGAGGTTAGTTATTCATTACATTGTTTGTGAATTTTTATTTGGGTTCATGTGGCTACCGCTTCAAAACTTGATTTTAGTGTATAGTTTGGGGATTTAAATTCAAAATTCATAAGGAATTTTAATTTCTAATTCAATGAGATTGTGTATTTGAAATTCTTTTATGATTCATATGTTAGATATTGGGATTGGTAATTTTAATTTCTAATTCTTTGAGATTGTGTATTTGAAATTCTTTTATGATTCATATGTTAGATATTGGGATTGGTATGGGTTTGAATTTTTTATGATTGATATGTTAGATATTGGGATTGGTATGGATTTGAAATTTTTATGATTGATATGTTAGATATTGGGATTGGTATTGATAGTGGGATAGGTTTATATTGTAGAAAACATTTAGATAGTTTTGGTAATAGTTGATAGTATTGTACAATTTTTTTTTTTTTTTTGGCTGCACTATTGTAACAAGGTCTAATATAGGATTTAGGAAACATTCAAAATTCATCAATTGCTCTTATTGGAGTGGTCTATATTGCACATGTGGATTGTCACTCTTAAAGAGCATTCTCAAATTTCAAATCTGCTTTTATGCTTGGAGTTTTAATATCATAGTATATTGTAGTGTTCTGTTCACAAATTTGGATTCTTTTGCTTAATAATGGCCTTTCAATATGGTGCAATGGATTTTTTCTTTCTTTTGTTTTGCGTTTGTGATGAAGAAGTTGCTGGGGGTTTGTTTCAGTTTCGGGTTGCTGGAGTTTTTAATATCGTTTTTTATCTGAATTTGTTTTAATTTAGGCTTATGTTTGGATTTATAAAAAATTTAGGCTTATGTTTGGGCATATGATTTTTTAAAAGAAAAATTATTTTTGTTAACAGAGAATGTTCATAATATATGATTGTTTAAGGTCCTCAGATATTGTCAAGAACTATTTTTTTCTTTTTTGTTTCTCTAAAACTACACAGTAAATTAAAACATGCATTTCTCTTTACAAAAATAGTCCTATGGACAGTAAGATTGACATGTCTTTCCATTTGATTTTTGAATTTGATTGTGATTATCAATTTTTCATATACTTACTAATATATTTATTGTTCTATGTCTTATTGTGGTACAAATCGAATACTTTAGTGGGGTTTTTCAAACTTGGGCTTCTTCCCAATTAAGTGATGGTATTATGATTTCTTTTGATTACATTTTTGTTTATGGTATCTTAATTTCTAATGTTGTTTCCACTTTGCAATTTTTATATATAAATAGTCAATATAAAACCATTAATCAGATCATTTACTGCTTTGCTACTTATACATGTATTGCACTATTTTTTTGATGTAGATAGTTTTGTTCATGGAATCTATATTTGTTCATTATTCTATTTACTTGCTAAATAAAAGAAAAAAGAGAAACCAAAAAAAAATTGTCTCTTTTGTTTTTAGACTATTTTCATTTTAAAAAGTATATTTAACTCAGCTGAGTTGTTATACAAAATAAATAAACAAATATATATATATATATATGTATATATTTCTTTTAAACGGTTGGAACATATTGTTTATTGTGATTGTTATACTCATTATAATTGTTTTCAGTTGTTTTTCCAATAATTCATTATGAGAAGATAAAATATTTCTTTTAAATGGTTGGAAGGTAAAATATGGAAGGTAAAATATTTGTTTTCAATCATACAACTTGCCCTTGAATATTTTGTATCTATAAAAATTCTTCTCTTGGCTTCAACTCAAACTTTTCTCATAAACAATATGCTTGCACCTGTTCTCTCTTCAACTTATAACATTGAGGTCTTATATGACCAATCACACCACAATGGTGGCAAGTTGGAACAAACTTAGATCCATCCAAAGCCTTAGATTGAGACCTAAATGGAGGCGTTGACTTAACAGCCTTTCTCGCCACCTTTTGATTTCTTTTATGTGGAGGAATGTACACCGATTTGTCCTTTGGGGTAGAACACACAATAGGCACAAAATCGGGTACCACGACATGATTACAACAAATAATATCATCCCTTTTAACAATATGTTTAGCAATCAAACACTTGGCATGCATCTTAAGAGATTCATTTTCACATTTAAGATCATCAACAAGTTTGTTAGACAAAACAAGTTTAGCATCCAAGTCCATATTCATACATTCAAACTCTTTCAGCTTTTCAAGAGAAATTTCAGCAAGTTTTTTATATTTCTCAACCAATTTGTTGGATTCATTAAGCTTAGCAATCAACTCATCCTTTTCACAAAATAACTTTCTTAAATTCTTTTGAAATTTCTTAGCCTTTTTCTTGAAGAGTTTGTCATTTGGAATATCCATAACATCCAAAGATTCATGTAACATAACATCACAATCATGAGGATTATCACTCATAGAGGCATTTTCACAAACACGTGGCATGTTACATTAATCACCAACCAAATCATATAAAGAGGCATACAAAGCACAATCCATGGAAAAAACACAAGGGGTCAAGGATCACACTTAGGTATTTAAACCACAACAAGTGTACCCGCTCTGATACCAATTGAAAGTTCAAAATGGGTATGAAACACCCTTGAACGTTTAGACCCCCAAATTACAAAAATATCAATTCAAGCTATATGTCAAACAATTAATGTGCGGAATATGATAACAAGCTTATAACAGAATTGATAAAACAATCTAAGCCAAATATAAACACATTCACAGCAGTAAATATAAGGCAAACACACGGACAACACACGATGTGTTATCGAAGAGGAAACCGAAGTCCTCGGCGTAAAACCTCTCCGCCGCCCTGCAAGCGGTCAATAATCCACTAGAAAATGTAGTTGGGATACATGAACAGCAATAGACCCTCCAAGCCTAATCTACCCAGGTACCTAAGCCCTCCAAGCTTCCTGCTCCAACGAGGTTGCGCCGAACCTTTTTCTTTTCTAGCTTACCGGATTCCGCTATAGACCATAGCATCAACTAATCACCATTGGTTTCTTCCCAAACTGCTTCCCAAAGCACCAAATGAACCTTCTCACAGACGTGGGTGTGGTGAGATACGGGTTTGGTAAATAACCTCTCAAGGGTATGACAATGGAGAGGAAGAGAGTAGAGAAATTTGTAGAGTCTCTTTAGATGAAGATTGGGGATGAGGCAATCTTGTTTTTCTCTAGGGTTTTCTCTCACAAAATTCTCTCTAGGAGCTCTCTCAAAATGATGGGTATAAGGGTGTATATATAGTAGGGTGAGAAGGGAATGCAAAACGTCAGTTTTTGCCAAACAGGGTAAGTTGGCGACTTGATCTCGCAGCTTGACCAAGTCGCGAATTCAAGTCGCGACGTAACGGCTTGGCCAGACTAGAACTTTTATCCTGTAGCGTGACAGCTGGTGCGACCCTTCAGCTTCCCAGTGTGCCTCTCACGTGCCTACCTTTCGTGGCTTGCCAGTCGCGATCCACCCGCGAGCCCTAGCCGCGAGACTCTGTTTTTCTTGCACACTCTTGAGCTTTTCTTCACATCTTCTCACACACTACCCTTACAATTTTTCCACCTAAATACAGGGTTGCTAAGTGCTAAATTACAAGCAAATTGGTCACGGAATAAAGCCAATTAAATGGTTGATTAGACTCAACCTTACATGAAGAAAATTACTTTTATTGATAAAATATAGTTAGTGAAGCTACCCCCAGCAATTTAATAAGATTTAGTTGTTAATGTACAAAGCTCTTTGAATATTATGATCATTTGTTATTAGTGCATGTCATATATTTTACTTTCTGTTAGTGTTTCTTTTAAATGTGATATGTAATCTTTGACATAGAACATCATATTATTTTTCATCTGCTCAAATTGTAAATCACAACAACAAAAAGTATGTAAGCTTCTGCCTAGAATGAACATTGTAAATTGCTTCAAATGAGCAATAATTTGCTTTGTTGGCAGATTAAGGAATATTTGACAAGGTCACTCTCTCTCTCTCTCTCTCTATATATATATATATAGACACACACAGACCTACCTTGGTTGACCAGCTCAAATCCTAATGAAATTTGTATATTCGTTTTTGTGTTAGTTATTCCTTAAAATCCAAAGCGAAAAGGTTCATTTAAGTTGACTAAATTTCTCTCAACCTGACAAAAAATGCATTTAATTTGATTAAAAAAATATATATTTAGCATTTCTGAGAACTTTCCCGTGCATCGCACGGGTTAGCGACTAGTAATTCTAATAACAATAACATCTATTGTAACAAACAATACATCAGATTTATAGTATCTTATGGATTAAAGAATTAGATGACTCATCATCATTGTCATCGTCACCAATAAGTGGTACATAATCATCATCTACCACAACACTAGCTCTAGTTCTTTTCCTTTTTGCACTATTGGACTGAGCAAAATTCTTTAGAGAAGTTGAGATGTAATTTAATCCCAAAGCATCAATTCTCTCTTAGTTTTACCTCAATCTATCCAATCTTGCCATCATATACCTCGGTATATTATGAATGTATTTGGCCTTTTGGGCATTTTTTGAAACTATGTATTGACATGAAAGATAAATACAATTAATACTAACTTAAAATATCATAATTCACACCATTATTTTTATCAACCAATTCACAAGTACAAAATTTGAACACAATTGCTACTGACTCAACATAACAAATGACCACATCAATATCCATATCAAGTTCAAGATATGTACAAAACAGATAGGTACAATTACTACTAACTTTACATATCATATTCCATACCATTATCCATATCAAGCAATTCATAAGTGCAAAATTTTAACACAGTTGCTACTAACTTAACATAACAAATGACCATATCAAGTTCAAGATAAGTACAAAACTTTAAAACAATTGCTACTTAGACAAGCATAAAACATTTAAGACAATTGTTATAAACTCTACATATCATAATCCATATCAAGATCAAGATCTATATAAGATATGTCATGCTCTTCATTTTCATTAGCATCTCTTGAAGTTCTACCTTTAGGAACAACCTCAGTTTCAACATCACCCATGCAATACTCAATAATATTGTCTTCAACATTGATAGGAACAACATCAACAATTTCTTCTTGTTGGAATGCATCACTATCTTCTGTATTATCATTGGATTCTCCACCTCTGACTTTCGGGACATCAAACACTCCCTTATGTTGGACGCATTACACAATTTTTCAAGGTTCACACAATTTGGTATCTTGAAGGTAGAAAACTTTTTTTGCTTGACTAGGAAATATAAAAGGGTCATTTTGATACCACCGACTTGTAACATCAATACTCGTACAGTGTGCATCAATTTTTATCGTTCTCCTTCAACCATTGGTACCAGTACTGTACCATTCACACTAGAACAAAACAACTTTATGACAAAACATATACTCTAATTCCTAAATTTTGCACATATGACCATAGATGTCATGCATTTCTCTCTCATGGTCCCCTTCAGTACATACACCACTGTTTTGGGTTACACGACAATTGTCTAGGTTCCTTGTATGAAACTTTACATTATTGATCATACAAATTGTGTACTTCTTCACATACGGCTTATGACCATTTGCTAATGACCATAATTGTTTAGTAGCTTTTGATGACTCGTTAACTTTCAATCTATTCATCTATAATGACATACAACAAGTGATATTAATTAGTAATAAGCAATGATGAAACTATTTAAAAGTTTAAATTTATTAGTGTGTGATTAAATTTCAAATGTCTTACACGTTCTCTAAACCACTTGGAAAACTCTTGTCGTTGGATTTGAGTTATGGCTTCGCTAGTAGGATTATGCAATGTGCTTTTGTGTTCACTGTTAAAAATAATGTGATTTATTTTAAGCTAAGCATTGTAGATAATATTCAAAACTTGATCAAACAATATATGCATAAGAAATCATATACTTTAAATAAGGCTCTAGCTCAAGACTATTGTACAATAAATACCAATGAGTAGTATCAAGCAATGCACGAAACAAGTGGCCATCATTTTAACTATCACCTGTAGGTTGGGCAGTCTGTGAAAAAACTATCAATCCTTCACTAGATTCACCAAAATCTTCATTTCTTTCTCTTTGATTATGCATAGTTTCAATCCTATCAATATACAAAAACCAGTTGTTAATATATTCTTTAAGAATGTAAGCCTCTGCAATTGAACTTTCTAGTCAAGCTTGGTTAGAAACGTATCTTTTCAATTTTCCAAGGTACTTACAAGGAAAAAATATGCATAGTATGTGATTTTATACCACATGAGAAAGATGAAATTGATGGATGCATTAAAGGATCCAATTACCTTTCAATTAGGTACATCCACCGATATTGTACCGAGACTTCTAGAATTGCTTCTCGAGGCAAGTGAATAGCAAGGTGGACCATAACATCAAATAATGCTGGAGGAAAGAACCTTTCAAGCTTGCATAGTATAAGAACTATACGTTCTTCTATTTTCTCCAATTCCGCTTTAGGGTCCTTGAGCATAAGCCTTCAAAGAAATTGCCAAATTCAAACAATACAATACTAATGTCTTTATTTGCAAACCCTCGCAACCCAATTGGAAGAATTTGCTGTAGTAGCGCATGATAGTCGTGGCTTCTCAAACCAGACAATCTACCATTTTTTGCATTCACTGAACTTGATATGTTGGCTGCATATAGACGTGGCAAAATGGTAGGGTCGGGTTCAGATTGACTCAATCAGGTTTGCGGCTCAAACAGGTCGCGGGGTAAGACAGGTCATTTTTAAACAGGTCAATCGAGTTACGGGTTGGGTCGAGTTTACTCGTATTTTTCAAACAAGTTTTTTTTTTTTTTTTTTCAATTACAAAAACAAATCAATGACAACCTGTTTAGAGAGAATAAATAAAATCAATTAAGAAAATGAATTGCACTTAATGCCACTTGTTAATATCCTTCCAATTCTGATAGTTTTGAGCATGACAAAAATTATTTATAGTGATAAATTCATGATGGAAAAAGCCTTCAATGTTAATAGCTCACTATCAAAATTCATATAATTACAAGTTTACATCTTCAAAGAGATAGATCTTAAAACAAACAAAACAAGTAAGCCAGCCAAGTAGCAAGCTATCAGTCTTCTTTAGTGCACATATTCCTGTTGTATTTAAAATAATAGTAAAGTTAGATTACGTAGAAAGATAAACTAAAAAAAAAAAGATTTAAAAATAAACGTAACATATTAAGTAAAGAAGAATAAGTAAATATTTTATAAGAATTACACCTCAATTTCAATCTACTCAACGTTGGTAGCAGATTCAGCACTGCAAATATTCATACTTGCAAATTGTAGTTCAAGTTGGCTAATTTCGTCAACATCTTCATCTACAATACAATATTTTAATATAACTTAATGTACTATGAAAGGAAATCAATAAAAAAAAAAAATTAAAATAGTATAATTATGACTATAAAAAAAAAATTAAACTACCTTCAAATCCATATATCCAACTTTTAGTACACAATGTAGTTTCCACATTCTCAGGTAAAAGACGTGATCGATACGGAGTAAGAATTTTTTTTCCCAGTTCTAAAGCTTGATTCAAAAGCGACAGTGGTTATTGGAATGCTCATGAGATCCCATGCCATTAAAGAGAGTTCTGGAAACTGATTGTAATGCTCTTTCCACCAAGAGAGAACTTCCAACTTTGAATTTTGCTTTTTGTTAAGTCTAGGCTCTTCTAAATGGTGGCATTTTTTACACATGAAACTTGATATCATTGAAATGGAGTTCTATGTGGAAAATGGTGGTATTCTGCTACATAGTTTGTGAATGGTGCTATTTTAATGAAAATTTTGAAAATATGTGATATTTGGCCATTTTGACCCTCTATTCTCACAACATTGAATTCGAAATTATTAGCCAACATAACAAACCCTTTATCCCAAGCCTTGTAGATGTCAAACCAATCTCTATTGCAACGCATATAAAAGTAACACATATAAAAGTCACACATAGAATAAAAAACACCCATGAGTTTTCAATAGAATCCACACCTTTGCTAACCATAATCTTCATCATCACTGGATGTTGTTGAAACAGTTGCGACTATCAAGACTGATAGGCCAAAAACGAATCAACCCCTTGTGATGAATTAACTAATTAATTTAGCCAAGTGAATTAATTAAGTTAATTAACATGCAAACGCGTGGTAGCACAAACAAATCACCAGTAAACTAATAATACAGCAGAAAATAAATAACACGGTGATTTGTTTATAAATGGGAAAAACCTAACGGCAAAAACTCCACAGGGTGATTTTTAGGTCACCACTCCCTAAATTCCACTATTATCATAACAAGCGGTTACAAGTAAAATAATCCCAAGTACCTTACCAACCTACAGTTAAACCCTTACCCCAACACCTAATTGGACCTGTTCTGTAGTGACAATTTTTCCTTTTTGATGCACGGCTTCCAAGTACATGACTAACCAATTACACGGATCCCAATACGCGACTTCAATCACCAACTAGAAAGAGTTGTTGGCTGCAAAATTCTTCAGTTCATCCACGATGTAGATCAAGAAGATGCTTGGTCACAAAACCCAAAGGTGCACACACACAGCAACTTCTTCAGAAGAGATGAGCTAAGGCAAAACTTTGTCTTCGGTCACAAATTGCCTGAACATACTTTGCTCAATGCTTGTGCAACTTGTGTACTCTTTGACGACCCTTAAAACAATCTTTTTATATGTCTAGGGTTAAGAGAAAAGAAGGCTCAAACACATAAATATGGATTAGAGTCAAAACAGAACTGAAATTCTGTTTTTCATAAACCTCGACAGATACTCTATCTGTCGAGTTGCTATCGAGCCACGGGGCCGAACAGCTCTACAGGTCTCGATAGATGCTAGCTGTCAAGATTTAATGACATGCACTTTTCAGCTTGAATCTTAGTTAGACTTAAAGATTTCAACACTTGATCTTGAAACATGGTTTCTTAAAGAATTTCAAAATATCCTAAATCTACTCAAATATAAGTAAAGTGCGTTTTGTTAAAGGATTAGCCAATTACATAAAATCATGACATATGTTCTTAATATGTGAATCACATATGTCCTAACAAAGACTTTTCTTGATAATCTTCATCTTTCAACTTCTTGCATTTATACTGATAATAGCCTCTCTCATGAAAATAATAACACTACGTCATTAATGTCCTTCCTTGTTCTAGACTTTGATCTTAACTTCTATCTGACTTTTTCTTATCATTCTTCTCATGTGACCAACTCCTACCATGACTTGAATCAAAATTCACCATTAATACTAGAACTTCAGAGTTATTTGTTGGCTACTAGACCTTCTCTGTTTCCAACAAAATTGTTTTAACATCTTCTAACTTTAATGTCTTTTTACCAACTAACAGTGTAGTCACTAGAGTGTCATATGAAGGAGGTAGTGAGGTTAACAACAATAGAGCTTGATCTTCCTCATCAATCTTACTCTCCATACTTAATATTAATAATTGAGTAGTCAATCTATTAAAAACATTTAGATGATCACTTATGTCGGTACCTTCAAGCACAATCAATAAAACTCTCTTCAAGCACAATTGATTTGTCAATGACTTTGACATTTATATTTTCTCTAACCTTTTCCATAACTCCTGGGGAGAGTCTCATTCAAGATACTAAACTTTACGTCAGGGGAAGGGCTAAAACGAATAGTACTCAGTACTTTCATATCTAACTCTTCCTAGTCACCCTCAGAATATAGTAGCAGACATCTTTGACTTTCCGGGCAACGACTTACTTAATCCTTGCTAGCTACACCAACATGTCTTTGACAGTGCTTTGCCAAGACCAAAATTATTTTTCCCATCAAAGATCTCTACTCAAACTTTGTACTTGCAATTGCCAAGAGCTTGAGATAATAGCTTTAATGCAATTTTTTTTTTTTTTTTTTTGTGTGTGAAAATACACATGAAAAATATAAAATAGTGAGCATCACAGCACACAAAAATTAACACGGTTAAGCTAACTCCAAGCCTACTTCCGTGAGAAATGCCAACCAAAATTTACTATTATTAATAGAAATTACAATCACAAAAACTCGCAAAAAAATATCAAACATAAACTACCCATAACCCAATACACCAAAAGGTGTTTTCACACAAACACACTGGGAAAGCTAGTCTTTACCTCTCTCACAAAGCAAAGCTTTGCTCCTAACTCTCACACACAACAAAGCTAGACTACCACTCCTTTTATAAAGGGTGTCACTCATCTTTATTTATTCTTTTTTTCCAATGTGAGACTACCACTTTGAACATAATTGTTGCACCTCCTTATTATTCTTCTAGTCGTTGTAGGAATCCAAAACCAAAGAGGAATTCTCTAACCTTCTCCTTTCACAGAGGTTTGTTAGCATTTATATATATATTTTTTCTCAACCCTATCTCTCTAAAAAAAAAAAATTCTTTTTCTTTTGCCACCTTATTTCTCCAATAAGTATTTACACAACCATTAGTGGCGGCTTTCACCTATTGAAATAAGCAACCTTCTTTATGAATAACACATCATAGCAGCTTCAAACTAAATAAGTAGCATTTTTCACTATTTTCATAAAGTATGAAAAATACAAAATTTTTCTAGACTTCTATTAGAGCTTGACTTAAAAACTTAAGGTTTTCGATGAATAATTATTTCGTCAACTTAACCTACAAGTGATTTTAATAATGAGTAAACAAGTGTGCATGTGCTAAAACAAAAAATAGAGTGCATACATGAATTTTATATATTGACACCATAATTTGCATTTATCTTAGAAGAGTCATGCATTTAGTTATACTGCACACACTTTTCAAGTTTTTCCATAATGTCAAGCATATTTTAAGTCAAGAAAAAAAAAATGCTAAAATTTATGCAATACACCTCAAGACTAAAAGAATAAAAAGAAAACAAAAGACATAATATATATATATATATATATATCTTTTTGAAAAATTTCAATTTTTATTTAAAAAAAATGCTAAAATTTATGCAATACACCTCAAGACTAAAAGAATAAAAAGAAAACAAAAGACATAATATATATATATATATATATATCTTTTTGAAAAATTTCAATTTTTATTTTATTTTATTTTACAATATAAAAAATTCAAATAAAAACAAACCAAAAATTGAAAATAAAAATGTCCTCAAATAATTGAAAAATTAAACTAGGGACAATGTAAACAACATTCACTACAGAAAAATCTTTTCTCACCCACAAAACACAAGATTTTGGCTTTGTAGGTGAAAGTTGTGAAAAAATAGAGTATTTGGTTCACCCAATTTTAAAAATTGGATTATTTTGAGAGGGGGAGGGGGAGGGTGATTTTTTTGAGGGGTAAACCAATTTTTGGGAGCAAACTAATGCGTTGCGCCTTATTACTAGCTCTTTTGGAGTGCTAAGGTGAGGTCTGTGACACCTCAGTCACAATAACTATGGCTCAATCCAACATTTTCTAATAGAGGTGCCCCTATGGCCACACCCAAGGGGGTGAGTCACTCATAGTCATCCCCGCTCCCCCTTTATGTTCATTAAAAAAAAAATAAAGAGTAATATTACTGGTATATATTATTTTACAATATTTTTAGAAATTATTAGTGTCGTAAATTCTTACTGATTCTCATTTAGTCTCACTATTAATATCACTTTTTTACTTATCAATAATCATCCACCACATTAACAATTTGTTAAAAAATTTGTAAAATAATTTGTAACTATAACATTTTTTTTTAAAAAAAATGATAACTGTGAGCGTGTATATATATATATATATATATAAAAGAGAGAGATAACCATCGGTAGATTTTTTAAAATCTTTTTTATTTTATTTTATTTTATTGAGAAAGAGATTTTTTGAAATCTAAATGTGTTTCAACGGTGCAAAAAGGCTAAAAATGTATGATCCATAAATTTGAACAAGTTTAAATTTGTTCATATTATTTCGGTTCCATGGAACAATAATTTTGGTGGTCCACTAAAGACTAAAGTGCTGTATACAACAAATCATTGCCAATGAGAATTAAAAGGCTTTGGACTTTTGGTGGAGCTTCTAGACCGTTTACGTACGGTCCAATTCTTGTGGTGAACATTTTATATTGAGAAACTTGTGGTGAAGTTGAAACAGTGCAACTGTGCTAGTTATTATTATTTAAATATTTGTCTGTGTTTCTAAAAAAAAAAAACATTTGTCTGTTTTTGAATAGCAATTCGACAGTTTCGTTGACTATAACATGATTTGTGCCCACACAAGTTGTAATAAAGTTAGCATCGATTGTGATTGATCACTTTTTTTGGTTAGCGTGATTGATCACTTATTAGCTACTGAGGTCTTTTTAGGCAATATGTGCTCGTATTTGTGAAGGGAAATTAAAGATTCCGTTTGTGGGACTACGAGGATCCGAGAACGTGAATAGGTGGGCCAGGGACATTGTTATGAGTGCAGACCTTGGAAGATACTAACAGTGAATTTTTGGGTAGATATGAGCAACCTTTTGCAGGTGTAGGAAGATTATGGTTCCGTTTGGATAGTATTTATTATTGTTGAAATTTGATAAAAATTGATTGTTACTGAAACACTGTAGTAAAATAATTTTTAAATGTGTGAATAGTATTATGAGACCCACTTTTAATATTAAATATTGCGTGAACAGTGTATGAACAGTACGTGAACAGTGCACGCACAGTATATGCACAGTAAATTTTGTCCCCAAAGTCAGCAAGTGCGGCCAAAAAAAAAAAAAAAAAAAAAACAGAGAAAACGCAAAGCTGGAAACGCACCGCGAGGAAACGCGCTATCCAAACCGGGTCTATATTGCCCGAGGACCTGAGAACACAGCATATTCTCAGGAGCCGGGACCAGACCATGAGGCTGTAGACCTAGGCTAGGAGAGAAAGTTTGTTGTCAAGCTAGAAGAAAGGAAGATCGATAAACATCTATATTTAATACTTTGAATCTACTTAGATGGTCACATTTATGAAAAAATGACTTATAAATAATGCGTACTCATATTTTAACGTAGAAATCTTCTAGTATGACTTTGATAAGACAAGTATCAAGAAATTTAAGCCTTAACCTTCTAGAGGTAGGGTTAAGATATAACTTAGATGACTATATAAGGCAAAGAGAACCTTGGAGAAGGGGATTTACTTCGGCAGCATTGAAAACAAATTATAATCATTACCTCAGATAGACATGGAAAAATGGGTCAGAATTTTTTGACCTGACCCGTTTGACCCGCAACCCGATAACTTGTTTAAAAATCAACCGTGACTCGTTTTGACCTACGACTCAATTGACCCGACTCGAACCGACCCCACCCACTCGTTTTGCCACGTCTACAGCAACGTTGAGTAGATTGAGATTGAGGTGTAATTCTTATAAAAATATTACTTATTCTTCTTCACTTAATATGTTATGTACTCTATTATAGTTTGTCATTCTTTACTTGCCACCTTCATTTTCTCTTCCTACTTTAAACAAATCGAAGATTATACCAAGATTAGCTTCTAGAAAGCTAGAACAAGAGTTGCACCAAATTTGGGTATCAAATGTTTAGTGGTAATTGATAAGTGGTAACAGTATCACCCGTGAGAATCTAATCATAGTTAAGGAACTCAGAAACAATTGACAGATTGCATCTATTTCAAAAAAAAAAAAAAAAAAAACTTGTTTGAAAAATACGGGTCAGCTTGACCTATCTCGCGACCTGACTCGACCCGCGACTCGATTGACTCACAACCTATTTGACCTATTTAAAAATGACCCGTTTTGACCTGTGACTCAATTGACCTGCAAACCCAATTGACCCGACTCGACCCGACCCGCCCTGCCCGTTTTGCCACGTCTAACCTCGGAGCAAGCTCGAGGAGCTTAATACAAATCTCTTGAGACTATTACTTATCCATCAACCTATATTTGCATTTTAAACTAATTCTACTAACTCCAAATTAGTTATTTTCATCAACTTAAGGGTATTCAAGCTTGGTTAAGCATCCCACATCTACAAATTAATTGTGCGAGCAAAAGTATCAAGTTTTGATATAGAATCAACGTGTCTCAGTATCTGCCTGCCACACAGTCAATCTGTGCTCCAAAAATAGAAAATATATATAGTGTTGAAAGTAGTAATCCCACATTGAGAATTCTATAACTTTCTTCTATCATGGGTTGGACTCCACAATCCACATCTCCTTACCAATTCTCTTTTCAATGTGGGATTACCACTTTTAACATAATTAGTGCACTTCCTTTTTCTTCTAGCTGATGTGAGATTCCAAAACAAATGAGGAATTCTATAATCTTCTTCTATCATGGGTTTGACTCAACAAATCTCCACCTTAGTCTATTGTTTGTCTTCACTAATACCCTTTAGGTACTCCCTTTGTACCCAATTTGTGGGTAAGGGTGCTTGCCCCATTCTCAACAAGCTATACTATTAATTGAGTTTGAACCTCTCACTTGCACTTGTCTCCACAACCATTCTCATACTCAGCATCACAAACACGTCAATCACATTATCCACATATCTTACCTTTCTTATATCTATCTCTACAAAATAAATGAGGAATTCTCTAACTTTCTCCTATCATGGGTTGGAATCAACAAAACTCCACCTTAGCCTATGGTTTGTCTTTATTATATATATATATATACACACACACACACACACACATATATTAGAAATTTTATATATATGTAATTTTCCTAAAATTTTACAACCTAAATTGATCTTTGTTGAGTTTTTTGGTATGTTGTACTCCCATTCGTAGTTATCAAACTCAAACATGAGATTGACCCGACTAAAGAACTGGTTCATTGGTTTATTGGTTCAACCAATGATTCATTAGTTGAACTATACATTAATTAATTAATATATTTCATAATTATAAAAATATGAAAATAATGTAAATTATAACCAATAAATAAATAATTTTATCGTATGAAATAAAATTTAGAAAATATCAAATACTAAACACATCATTAGTGTAAATTATCTAATATCCAAATTATATAGTCAAAAATCTTGACACAACATATCTCATATAATAAAATTTTTACATCAATTGTTAAAAAAAAAAAAAAAATTGTATATAATTATATATAGAGACATGTAGATTATCTATTCTAATTTATATATTAAAAAAATTATAATTTTAGAGAAACACAAAAACTAATCAATTTAATTGTATAGAAAAGTAAATTCTAGAAGAATATGAAATCATATCATAATTTAAATATATATATATATATATGAACTTATAATATTCTAAGGCAGATCTCTTAAGGTTCATTTGTTTGGAGGGATGAAAAGTGGCCGGGAGGATAAAAAATGGGGAGATAATAAAAAAGTAGAGGGATATAAGAGATTTTAATTAGATTTCTCTCATATGGTTTGGTTGGAGAGTGAAAAGGTGGAAAGATAAAACACTCATTTGTTTAGTTGAGAAGAAAAATGAGAAGATAAAAAATGTTGTTGTAGGGATGAAGGGCCTAGGAGTGTATATTGGGCCATGGGTCTTGTCCGAGGACAGGTCGGCTTTAACGGAAAGGTACCAATCGGTGAGTTATGGAAGGATTCTAGCCGTAAAGGTTTGGTGAGGTTGTCCGAGGAGAAATGCCTCCCCGGCTAAGCAGACCAGAGGTCAGAAGGTTTGGTCGGCCATTAGAAGCTACGCTCTAGATGATTCTATTGGTAAAGATAAACATTAGGAAGGAATAGGATAAAGGGAAGCTAAGAAATATTTAAGAGAAAGCTGCTATCACCACATTAAAAGTCCTGCAGCTAACTCTCTGGTCGCATTAATGTGGAGGTGATACTTGAACAGTGATATTCAGCCTTACAGCTATTCCCAAAGAATTTAGGAAGGTGTTAATGGGACAAGGATAAAAGCCAGCAGCTTGATCTACACGTGGAGGGTTGAGATAAAGCAAATAGGGTAATATAAAGAAGAAAGACCCCAATTACAAGGGGAAATCTGAGAATTTGGAGAAAGAAAGAGACTATAATGCTAAGAACTATAATTATAACAAGTCTAAGAGAAATATATTAAAAGACTACTCTCCTTGGACTTTGCTGAGGAAGGGTTTCTTCACATAAAACCTATTTTTCTTTGTTTCATTTCCATCTTTAATCCATTGTGAGTATTGTCCAATTCATTGAAACTTAGTTTTCAGCCCACTCTCTACAAATTCTTTGTATTGGGCTCTTTAGGCCTTAATCCTTTTACGTTTTGGACCTAGGATCCAGAAATAGCACTTACAGTAGTTTATATAAATTAATTCTAATGCTCTTAGTACATAAAATAAGAAATAATTTCTCTTATTTTACTATGTAATGTGAAAGCCACTATATATATATATTTTTTAATGACAATTAGAGGTGAAAGCCAGCCACCATTTGGTGGTGTTGTTGTTGTTGATTTTTTTTTTTTTTAATCTCACTATTGAATTAAAAGAAAGAAAACATGTTGGAACAACAACAACAACAACAACAACAAAAAACCATTGCTTCATTCAACAAAACACACATTGAAAAAAAAAATGAATAATGTTAACTAAGCACATAGACACAGTGGAGGCAGATTTGGTAAGTTCTCATTTACTCATCCCATTTTCTTTTTCTTTTTGAAAATCACCCCAAATTAGGAAGACAATATTTTGGTGAGCCTAGGGAGAAAATACTTGAGCCCCACCAAGATCTCTCCAATTTTCCACCCCAATTAAATAACCTAAAAATACCATTTTCTATCTTTTATTTTTTATCCTCCTTGTTTTTACCCCAACCAAGTACTAGAATAATACACATTTGCTCTAGTACTTAAATAAGTAGTAGTATAAGTGCATTAGTATTGGGGTGGGTAAAACTCTAAGAGATTAAATTCCATAAGGATGTGGTGTAAAACCCAAGTTTTACCCCTCCAATCCCAACATGCCACATCATTATATCACATATTAAAGAATAGGCACAACCTCACTCAATGAATTCTAACATCCATTTGAAAATCCAACTTAACTGTGAATTTATTGATATGTTATTATGTCTGGTAGGATTTATTGAATTTTAAGTAAAAAATTGATGTGTCAATCTTTTATTAGATGATGTAAAATATAGGTTTTACATTACATCCTTACTAAATTAAGACTCAAACTCTAAATATGTTACTTTACACCCACAAGCACCAAAATCCAACCAACACCCAAATGGATATTCTTAAACATTTTTACAACCTAAGTACATCTTAAATTTAGAAGTTATTGTAGGAGTTCTTACTTTTTTAATTAATTTCTTTGTCTCCTTACACACTTTCTCTTTGGCTTCATTTGTGAGTCTATAAGGGAATGGAATGGAATGATATATACTTTAGCAATGGAAAAGAATGGAAAAGAAAGGAATGGAGTGGAGTGGAATTAAGTAACTTTTTTTGGATGTTTTAAAATAAAGGAATGAAAATGAATGGAATGTAAGTAATCTTGTTTGAGAATAATATAGAGGGAAATGAATGTAATAATTTTATGACAATATTACTATTAGACTCCTATTTAAAAATAAAAGGTTGAATATATATGGGTGTTTTGGGAGTTTTAGTAAAAAATTCGTTAAATGTAATTCCATTTCTTCCAATTCCTCTCAATTTCAAGAGCGAGGGTGGGGAATGAAAATTTAAGATTTTAAGGGATATAGAAAAGAATGAGTGTTCCCTTCTACTCATTCCATTCCCTCCCACTTAAACTCCAAACTAAGAAAATGAACTTTTCATTCCCTCCATTAAAACTCCCAAACAAGAGAAGGGAAGAATATTCTAAAATTATTCTTTTTATTCATTTCCATTTCATTCCATTCCCTCCTCCCAAACGAGACCTTAGTCTCTCAAGTCTTTACTTCTCTCTCATCTCCTTGCCTCTCTCTTATTCACTCTTTTGTCCTTTTCTTTCTCTCTAACTTTCACACTCTCTCAGGCCTCTCTCTTTGACCTTACCAGATCCATTAGGAGTGGGTTTCATTTGAGGCAAAGAGTGGGGATTGTTGGCTGAATCTATGGTTAGGTTCTATTCGCCAAAATCTGTTGGGAGTGGATTTCATTTTAAATCTATATAAGCAAAATCTATAAAAGATTCTAAACCTTCTTTTAGAATATTAGTAAATCAATTTTTTTTTTTAAAAAGCAAAATATATAATTCTATATATAATCATAATAATAAATTTACATTAACAACTATTATAATTATCACATTTTATATTTGGAAAAAAACATAATATTAAATTTTTCTATACGTTGCATGAATTATTGAATAATATTTTTATAATTGTCAAAGTGATAAGTTGTGTATGCTAGATGATAAAGTGATATCAATGATGGACTTAAATAATAACCCATAAAAGTATTTTATTTTTTTTAACTTTTGCATTGTATTTATATATGTACTTTAGTTGGTTAGACATTAGACTATTATGTGTCAGTATCCTTTAACTTTTACTAAAATGAGATTTTTTTTTTTTTTTTTGAATTATGAAATGGGACTACTAATTTCTAAGAGCATTCTTATCAAAGGTCTTAAAAATTTTAGCATTTAGCATCTAAAAAACCAACTTTATAACATATAACACATCACTTTACAATATACCTTACATCAAAACTTCTATTTTTTTCAACACTTCATTTAAATATTCTTTCTTTATTATTATTTTTATTTATTTTTTATTCTTCCTCTCTCTCCTTGTCTCTCTCGTTCTCAACCCAACTATTCTCAGCACCGCCAGCCACCGCAATATCAACAGTCACCTCAAAACCCACCACCCAACCACCCACCAAAAACTCACCTCCCACACCACAACCACCACAAACCCACCACCCATGCCACAACTAACTTTTTTTTTTTTTTTTTTGGATTGTTTAGAGTAAACTAAGGAATTGAAGCAACCAATCTTATTGATATGAAATTTAAAATCAAAATATCCATGTAACAAATAAATAGTTGACATATTTTAAATTTTATAATTTCCATTATAAATATAAGTTCTCTTTTCTTGTAATGTGTTATCAATCAACTGAATGTATCCCATAAAAAAAAAAAAAAAATCATCTAAATGTAAAATGTAACCATTTAACCTTTGGTAGTATGGCCGTAAGTATTAGTGACCAAACCAAATTAATTGCTTGGGTTCTTTCATTCTTATGTTTTCTTTTTGTTCCATACTATTTCAAATTTAATTTGACAAATTCAGTAGACAACAACAAAATAAAAACAAAACAAAAAACCATAATATGGAATGCGAAAATTTTTAGAAAAGTTTTATTAGGAAAAAAAAAAAAAAAAAAAAACTGATCGTGGAGAAATTTTTGTATCCATTGGTATGAGCCAGTGAGTTCTACAAGACCATTTCCCGTCAAAGTCCTTTCAGTTCTAGTTCCCACCATTGGAGTCCTAAAACAACACAATAGATATCTGTGTGCTCCTGAGGAATCTCTTTAATTACTTGTAACGACCCCACCCCAACTATGTAGATATTGTCCGCTTTAGGGCCCATACCCCTCACATTTTTATTCCCCCCCAAAGCACACAGCAGTGGGGGAAAATGCCTTTACACATTGAAGGAATGTCATTCCTTATAAACACATTCTCATGTGCTTCCCTAGGCGATGTGGGATTCCATGAAATGCAAGACCCCCCTTTTTGGGTCATTACAATCCACCCCCCTTACAAGCACACGCGTCATCGTGTGTGGGATCCACACTTCCGACTAGGGCAGGCTTTGATACCATATGTAACGACCCAAAGAAAAGCGCTAGCCACATCTGCACTATACCTCAAAAGGACCAGTCACAATTGAGGCTCCTTGTAGTTGTTAATAAAGCCCAGTTCAACCCAGTAAATACCCGATGTAGGACTTATCACACACCCACACACATCACACAATCAATCAAATTGGGGCATTACAATCTCCCCCACTTAAATCCCTAATGTCTTCATTAGGGCCCACTTTGTGGAGTAGTGTCTCTGAGCCCACACGGGGTTATCGGGCCGGCTCTGATACCATATATAACGACCCAAGGAAAAGCGCTAGCCACATCTGTGCTAGCCACATCTGCGCTATACCTTAAAAAGACCAGTTACAATTGAGGCTTCTTGTAGTTATTAATAAAGCCCAGTCCAACCCAGTAAATACTCGATATGGGACTCATCACACACCCACATTGTGATACCCTAATTTGATTGATTGTGTGATGTGTGTGGGTGTGTGATGAGTCCCACATCGGGTATTTACTGGGTTGAACTGGGCTTTATTAACAACTACAAAGAGCCTCAATTGTGACTAGTCCTTTTCAGGTATAACGCAGATATGGCTAGCGCTTTTCCTTGGGTCGTTACATTACTACTTCTTCCCATATTTCCTACTGTTCTTACAAGAACACCATGTCAGCTATTAGAGAGCTTGCTCTATCCTCTCTCTTTCAGGTGTTATTTCAAAGGTTAACTTCACCTGACTTGGCGAAGATTTTTCACCAAGGGAAAATTGAGCTAAGTCAGGATGGGAACGTTGCTGACAATCCATGCAGTTCTGGATGATGCAGAAGAGAGGCAAATGACAGACAAGCTCGTGAAGGTGTGGTTGGATGAGCTTAGAGACTTGGCTTATGATGTGGAGGATAATTTGGATAGTTTGGTACTGAAATTATTATGAAAATGTTATGGATTTGAATTTGGGTACTTGAATATGGACTTGGATTTGGATTTAAAATGTCTTGTTTCCAAATCTATAAATTTTATTGTTTGAATTTATTTTTTACCTAGAAAGATTTTTTTTTTTTTTTTTTGAGGGTCTACCTAGAAAGATTTGAAACTATAAAATTTAAATCAATTGAAGAATGGAAATAGGATTCTAAAATTTAAAGGAGTCATATGTTGTTTTTTCATGGAAGATAGCTTCATCCTATTGCGCTTGTCTTTGACGATTGCTCTATATCTTCAAACCAAGACATTAATTGGTTTTTGGTGTATATAGAGATCAAACCTCATATCTCTTATTCGACTGCAAGAGATTTTATTAGTTAAACTAACTGGAACCCACTCCATAAACTCATATTTTTTATCAAAAGATTTCAAGGTTTTAAATTCTTGGTGGATTTAGCTAAATCCAAATCTTTAATCTTTTTAAACTATTCAAACAAAGTATTTAAATTTTAGTTACCTAAATTCATATCCCACCTAAATTCTGGTATCTATTACTATTAATAACAGGATTTTCTGCTTGGGTTTCAACATTTTGCCTCACACAAATTCTTAAACTCTCTAAAATGCTCTTATCTTTTAGTTAAATAATTTTAAATTAAAAAACATAAACTGGTTAAAAGAGTAATTTACTGTTCATAAATGTTAGGCGTTTTCCTTTATCTTCTCCATTTAGTCTAAAATTTAGAACACTATCTCTATTTCATTTTTAAAGATTATTCCACGTTATCTTTCCTGTTTCTTTAAAAAAATACAAACAATTATTCACTTTTAAATATTATAACACTAAACCAAAAATAAATAAATAAATAAATAAAAGTAATGTTGCATACACAAAGTGTGTGGGATGAGTCTAGTATATGTGTGCGTGTGTGTGGGTAAAAATATAATTCTGCTGACTTTCTTACAATAAATTTGTTATTCAAAGGAGGTTCTGATGAAACTAAGTACATCATAAGTCATCGGGAAGGTGTCCTTGGTAGAAGGTACTTGAAAGGGTTAGAATGTGTACCTAATAGGATCAAAGAGTATGTACTTGGGAGTGACAAAGGGAGTTCTTGTTCTAATGCACCTCGGCCAAGTTAGAGAGAGTTTCTGGGAGTGTCTGAGAGAGTGCTTCGAAAAGTCTCCTTGGCCAAAGGGAGTCCTCAGCCTAATGCACCTCAGCCAAGTCAGAGGGCGCATTTAGGAGTGTCTGAGAGAGTGCTCCGGAAAGTCTCCTTGGCCAAAGGGAGTCCTCGGCCAAGTCAAAGGGGTACCTGGGAGTGTCTGAGAAAGTGCTTCGGAAAGTCTCCTCAGCCAAAGGGAGATAATCCCTTAAAGGATTAGAGCTCTAAGAGAATAAAAAAGAATGAGAAAGTGAGAGAGGGAGAGGAAGCGTCCTTTTTTCCAAATGTTCTCTCCCCCTTTTATAGAGAACCCTGCGGTTGTAGATGTTCAAGGAAATGTGTAGGCTTAATGTACAAAATATGTGTCATCATGCATGGTTCTTCAGTATTAAATGTGCCAAATTTTAATTTGTTGCATTCACTTTGTTTAAAAATGGGACCCCCAACAATAGCCCCCCAGTTTCTATTTGCCTAATTTGAAGAAAGGAAGTGGCCACTGGATGCACTCTTAGGACCTTGGCTAACTAGTTGTTTGGCTATACTTGGGTAGATCAGCCTTTAGAGAATAATTACAATGCTGGGATCAGCCGTACCTAGACTAGCTTCGATTTTGACCTAATGGTGGCTTTAGGCTCAGCCATACTTGGGCTAGCTAGGATTGGGCTCAGCCATACTTGGGCTGGCCAAGGTTTTGATATAATGGCAGTGCTGGGCTTGGCCAGGGTTTTGATATAATGGCTGTGCTAGGTTAGGCCATACTTGGATTGGCTAGGATTTAGAGACGATGGCAACACTGGGCTCGACCATACTTGAGCTAGCCAGGGTTTTGAGATAATGGCAGCATTGGGCTCGGCCATACCTCGGTTAGCCAGAATTTAGAGATGATGGCGGCACTAGGCTCGATCGTACTTAGGCTAGCTAGGGTTTTGATATAATAGGATTTTGATTATCTAGATGTCTTCTAAGAGAAACTTACAAGAGTCTTCTATGATAGACCACCCTAACACATCCCCCATTTAATGTGTGGCTAGTAGTTGCTTTTATGCAAGGACTAGACTTTAATCTCAAGTTGTACCATAGCTTCAGTCTGGCTTCCCACAGATGGCGCCAATTGTAGTGGGTAAAATATGATTCTGTTAACTTTCCTACAATAAATTTGTTATTTGAAGGAGGCTTTGCTAAAACTAAGTATATCATAAGTCATTAGGAAGATGTCCTCTGAAAGTCTCCTTGACTAAAGGGAGTCCTTGGCTTAATGCATCTTGGCCAAGTTAAAGGGAGCACCTAGGAATGTCTAAGAGAGTGTTCTAGAAAGTCTCTTTGACCAAAAGGAGTCCTTGGCCTAATGCACCTTGGCCAAGTTAGAGGGAGCACTTGGGAGTGTTTAAGAGAGTGCTCCAGAAAGTTTCCTTGACCAAAGGGAGTCCTCGATCTAATGCACCTTAGCCAAGTCAAAGGGAGTACCTAAGAGTGTCTGAGAGAGTTCTCCGAAAAGTCTCCTCGGACAAAGGGAGATAATCCCTCAAAGGGTTAGAGCTCTAAGAGAGAGAGAGAGAGAGAGAGAGTTCTCTTTTCCAAATGATCTTTCCCCCTTTTATAAAGAACCCTGTGATTGTAGATGTTCAAGGAAATGTATAGGCTTAATGTACAGAATATGTGTCACCATGCATGAATCTTTGGTATTACATGTGCCTAATTTTAATTAGTTGCATTCACTTTGTTTAAAAATAGCACCCCACCAAAAAAAAAAAAAAAATATATATATATATATATAAGCTGTCAAAATAGTTAATCATTTTTTTTCCATAAAATATTTCTTAAAATAGTTCACTAACGTGTGCCCTTAGGGCACACGTTAGTAAAACTCTTTCATTAATTATGATACCAAAATTCGTTAGTGAGTTGCGCAATCCTCACGTACTCTAGATAAGACCTACGAAACAGAAATAAAGAAGACCCTACAGAGAGCACCGGTGCTGGGAAAATACCCTCTGAAGGTTAAGTTAGAGAGAATTTTCACAACTCTAAAGTGCCAGTGCTGGGAAAAATTACCCATACCTTGGTTTGTAAGGGATTTGAGGTTTTTATAGTGGTATAGAGCTTACCTATGTTTCTTGATGGAGAAGGTATTTCCTTGTAGAGAAGATCCTCTTTAATGCCCATATATCGTGGGATTATTTCCTTGTAGGGATTTTGGGTGTGAGATGCAAGACTTTTCCATATTAGGTTTCTTGGAGACCACTTAGGCCACGTGGGTGCCACGTGGCTTCACTATCCATCTCCCTTGCGTCCATTCGTCTCATTGGAATTCGTTCTCTATAAATCTGTCTACTTCAAAAGGTCCATCCATTTTTCAGCCTTTCCGTTTAACATACGATCCCCTCTACCAGTTCTTTGATTGTTAGGCCATCTAAACCATCTCCTTTGCCAACACCTTCACTTATGACTAACTCTGTTGATTGGATCTGTCTGCCATGGGATTTATCCCTATCAACTACCCCCTCACTCTATGGGTCTGTCGCCTAGTATCCCAGATGGATACGTGGAGAGACGGCCTCACCTTGTTTCTAGGGAGTTTGTTTTGATTGATAGGCCAGTTGAGAGTCATAAATGCTGGGGGGACACGTGGCACAATTTTAGTGGTTGGTTACTTGGACCAAAGCGTCTCTTCGTCTTCCACACAGTTTCCTCTATATATATATGTTGCTTCTCCCCTTCATTTCTACTTTTCGCAACCATTTTCCAATGTCAGAGAGCCACCGTCACTTGCAGGAATTTGTTACTTCGTCACCTCAGCGCATTTGTTCACCACGATGTTTCTGTCCCCTTTCTGCATCGTACACCTGTAAGTGCTCTCTGTCCTATACACATATTTTTCTTTTCTTTGTTTTCTTTAAGTACTGTATGTCCGTTGCATATGCAAACTTGTAGAGTCTTAGGAGTTTATTCGTCATGTGTAGGTGTAATAGATGTCTAGTGAAGCGTCGAGTGAGCAATTGTGTGTCTGTGAAGGATCAGGCTACAATAAGGTGTACCCGTCAGGTCAAGAAGACCCCAGCGCCTCTTATACTAAAAGGGTTCCATCTGCCAACTCACCATCCAAGGAGGAGGATGAGGATTCAGATATGGATGAGTTAGAGAGTGATACAAGTGGAGACTCAGACAGGGAGGAGAACGTTGAATCTCCTATTAGATCTATCATTGGCCCTAACAACCTTAGGAAGTTTGTTCTTCCCCTTATGTGGAAGGTCAACGATTTTAATTCAACCATTAAAAGAAAACACTTCGACACCTTACGAGAGAGATATCGAATTCCCGTCGACATCTTCATCCATCTACCTTTTAAGTTTGAGAAGTGTTATTACCGTGGTGTTGATGACGTCGGGGTGTATGAGAAAATGTTCAAGGCGGGATTCAAACTGCCTTTGAGTGCTCTCCACCATTGCTTACTCCAGTACTTAGGACTAGCCGTCACCNCCTCATCATCATCATTATTGGAGTCACCATCATTGTCCTCGTCCTTAGATGCCTCTGGAGAAGAAGAGGGAGACGCCATAAAGCCACCAAGGTGAGCTTGCCATTGTGCAATACGACTGACACGGGTGTTCACTTGACACAACTCATCACTTAGTGTGTCAAGGCGAGCATCTATGCGTTCAAATTGTGCCATGACCGCCTTGAGGGTCACACCACCCGCAGAAGAAAAAGGAGCGGATGCGGATGGAGTGGAAGAAGCTGGAGGAGTCGCTGTCTCGGTCCATGGCCACTTTGGTCGAAGTTGAGCCTCGCTCCATTGAACAGATGTTGCGTCTATGGCACACATGACATAGAAGTGTGTAGACTCAGGATAGAAGACAGACACATGGTAGAGAATCCGCATGATAGTCGAAGGAAAAATGAGCTTATCATGGGTCGCCGTATCCTTCTAGACATCTATAAGAAAAAGTATGAAGTGAAAGAGAAAGTCAATAGCAAGTCCCTCAAGTAGGGATAACAAAAATCGAGCACGAGGCTTAGTAATGGAGTTATAGTGAGACAAAGGATGGAGAACAAATGTCATTACCATGTTAAGGAACCTTGAACCTTTTGCAAAGTCCGAGCAAGGGGTGTTTTGACGGTCACCCCAAGATGAAGTTGTCTGATAAAAGAGAGACCAGAGGTCTTTGGACACAGTCCTAAGACGATCACAGCCAGGGTAGTCAGGATGCACTACCCTCGACACGTGTAGCACCTTGGATATAAGATCTAGAGTGACTACAATGCGCGTACCTTAAATGCGAATGAAGAAATGAGGTACAGAATAATCAAATCTGTGCATGTTAGAGTAAAACTCCTATATGATTATGGAGGGACAAGTGACTGGGATGCCACAAAGTGACTCCCAACCCCTACTGTAGATGACACTGGAAAGGTCAGTATCGAAAAAATCTAATAGGACGACTTGGCATTCTGAATGAATGCCTCGTCAAGAAAAGGTCTTCGAGAAGTCCATACAGGCCTTCTCATCACGGAACCGAATGTGAGAGGGGATAGAATTAGAAGTAGATGCCCCAGAATGAAGAGGGTTCTGGGACGGAGCAGACTTATGTTTAGGTGCCATAGAGCAACTAACCGAGAGAGAGAGAGAGAGAGAGAGAGAGAGAGAGAGAGAGAGAGAGAGAGAAAGAGATAGGCAAACAAAAAAGTACCAACACAGATCAATATCAAGAAGATAGAGAAAAAAAATGGTACGTATGCATGAAAAATGCATGAACATGTGACATACAAAAGTAAAAACATTATGGGCTCAACCCAATCTAATCCTACCAACACACATGATTTCAACATAGTAAACACACATCTAAAATGCATGATTCGTTGTTAAAATGCAAATGTGATGCAATGCATGAACATTTAAGATCATTTAAACAAAACCCAACCTAAAAATTTTGCAAAACCTTATCAATTTTGAAAAACCCCAAAATTTATCAAAAAACACAAAAGTTAGGTCAAAAGGATGAAATGCATGATTAAATGTGAGAAAGAAGATCATACCAGAGTAAGAAATCAACCTTGAGGTCGAAGATTGAGTGGGGAAAAGGTTTAGAGTGAAAGAAGGGTGTTTGGGGAGGTGCAGAGTTAGAAATAATCAAGAAAGATTGAGAAAAATGAGAAAAAAATCGCATTGAGGCTATATATAAGAAATCACGATTCTCGATGGATCAAGAGGTGTCGAGAGGTGTCGAGATTTAAATCTCGCCTGATGGAGCTATCAAGGAGCCATCGAGAGGTTTCCATAGCAAAGTGACCTCGATGGATCGAGAAGCTATCTAGCATCTATTGAGCACATAGAAACTTCCTCAATGGATCAATAAGCTATCGAGAAGCTATTGAGACAAATTCTCAAAAACTTCGATGGATCGAAATTGCGATAATAGTTGTCGAGAAAAAAAGGTCAAAAGGCTTGATAGATAGCCTAATTGTCGAGAGGTATCGATAAGCTGTTGAGATTGCTCAAAAACAATATTTCAAAGAAGAGAAAAACACAGATATGAATGCAATCAAGCATGCTACTCAACCAAAGATCTAAACAACATTTTAAGCTTTCAAAAACATCTCTCAACAAGAAAATGTCAAGTATTTAGATCCAAAACACACACACACACACACACACTAAACAAGTCTAACCAGTTTTATATTTCAAAAACATGTCAAGACAGTTTAGTGAGTATACATTAACACATGTATTCCTTGTGATGGCCAAAACACATTGTACCTGCACATGTATTAAGAGTAGCAAAGAATATTGCGTGTTGTGTGTGAAAAACATCGCAAGATTGCATGAGTATCTACTTGTTATGATAATTTGAGATATGAGAAAATTACTTTAACTCACACACAATCATAACTGCTTGATGGTGACTATCACCTTCGAGGTACATTCTATAATTCACACATCTCCTAGAAGACACGCTTGCAATCATATACAAAGCATTTTAATTCTATTTGCTTTTTATTTTTCTTTGCATATTTTCTTTTGTTAAGCATATCATGCATGGGCATATAAGAGAGAAAAAAATACCCAATAATGTTAAATTTTTGACATTGTACTTTTATTATGCCGAAGCATACAAATGTCATTTCATGATTGGCAGACAACAGTGGTGAGATAGTTATTTATACCTTTCTCTTAGAATTTTCTAGTCCTTCCCGTCAAAAAGAGTGATATGAGTGTTAAGTACAAGAGATTAATTAATCTTACTCATCACAAACATGAGCCACAAAGCTCACTTGCTTAGTTGTGCATAAAAATGCTCATCTAAGTTACAAAAGATACAAAGTTTAGAAAATTTTGTCTCAATGGCCATCTAAGGTACACAAGAACCAATGTATTTTTCTGATTTTTCAAAAAAAAAAAATTTATGAAAAACAAAATAAATCAAAACTAAAAACAAATAAACAGAAACATGTTAAGCAAAGCATAAAACTAGATGCAAATGCAAGAGGGAGGAAGAGGAGAAGAGAAGATCAATCCATGGAGATAATACCAATGTTTTAGTGAAGAAATTCAAATCATTTGCTATCAAGAGGTTTGGTGAACAAATCAGCCTTCTGATCATTAGTGTGAATGAACTCAAGAGTGAGAGTACCATTTTCGACTAGCTCCCGAATGAAGTGATGTTGAATCTCTATGTGTTTAGTTCGAGAATGTTGAATAGGATTCTTAGATATGTTTATGGCACTAGTATTGTCACAATAAATGGTAAGATGTTCTTGACGAATACCATAATCAAGGAGGAGTTTCTGCATCCATAAAAGTTGGGTTCAGCAGCTACTAGCAGCAATGTATTCAGCCTCTACAATGGATAAAGAAATGGAATTCTACTTTTTGCTCATCCAGGAGATAAGATTATTACCCACATAAATATGTTAAATCTACTAGCACACACTCTCACACTGTAACTAATGTCAAATCTACTAGCAATAAGATAAAGAAGACTACCTATCCTGCTTCTATATAAAGATGAATCAACACTTTTACCCAACAAATCAACAGTGAGTTTAACATTTGAGCTCATAGGGGTTCTAACAGAACTAGCAGATTCCAAACCAGACTTTTTCACAAGATTTTTAGCATATTTAGATTGAGATAGGAATATACCTGACTCTTGCTAACGGATCTACAACCCAAGGTAGTGATTCAACTCTCCAACCATGCTCATCTCGAACTTGGCCTGTATAAGTTTGGAGAAACTATGAGCAAGTTCATCCTTAGTCGACCTGAAGATGATATTATCAACATAAACTTGAACAACTACCAACTCGTCATCTTCCCTTGTGATGAAGAGAGTTTGATCAACTTTTCCTCTTGTGAACCCATGTGACACCAAGTATTGTATGAGCAAATCATACCAAGCTCTAGGGGCATGCTTTAAACCATAGAGTGCTTTCTTGAGGTACAACACATGATCTGGAAAGTGTGGATCAGTGAATCCTTTTAGTTGAGCCACATAGACATCTTCTTTAAGAAACCCATTCAAGAAAGCAGTCTTTACATCCATTTGGTAAAACTTGAACTTCAAGTGACATGCCAAGGCTAGGAGACTATTGATGGACTCCATACGAGCTACTAGAGCAAATGTCTCATCATAGTCTACTCCTTTCGTTTAAGAGTATCCTTAAGCCATAAGATGAGCCTTATTGCGGATTACATTACCCTCCTCATCAGTCTTGTCGCGAAAGATCCACTTTGTGCCAATGATGTGCTCACCTTCCGGTCTAGGTACTAGAGTCCAGACATCATTCCTTTGAAACTGAAGCAATTTATCATGTACAGCCTCAACCTAGCTTTCATCCTGAAGAGCTTCCTCAACCTTGGTGGGTTTAACCTGCAACAAATAACCAGAATACGAGATAAATTTAGTAACACATTTATCAACTGTACGCTTCCTTAGTGTAAGTTCATTCATGTTTCCCACAATAACTTCAGGAGGATGATTCAACCTAATCCTGAAGGAAGGTCCTTTCTCTTCATAGGATTCAGAGTTAGGTGAGGTAGATATGTCTGTTGAACTTTCTACAACACTTGGAGTGCTAGGAGTATTTGGAGATGTGGGCTCTTGATCAACAATTTCTTGAACATCTTTAGGCTCGGGAAGTGTACATAGTGAAGTCATTTACCACAACCATGATATATGTCTTCCTACCAAGAGACTTGGTTCTAGTTGGACCTATGAGATCCAGATGTAGTAGATCTAATGGTCTAGATGTAGCAAATGTCTGAGTGCCCGGATGTTTGGCTTTTGTCTGTTTCCCCAGCTGACACAGTCCATACACCATATTATTCACTCTATTGAGTTTTGGTATCCCTAAAACTGTTTCATGCTTAGATACAATTGAAAGATGTTTGTAACTAGCATGTCCCATTCTTTGGTGCCATAGATCTTCATTTGGCAAACGAATGTTATTGCACACATTATTCGCATCAAGAACCAAACCATAATAATTGTCTAGAGTGCGAACACCACTTATGAGTTTCTTTCCAAACTCATTCAACACAAGGCATTCCCCTTTTGAGAACAACACCATAAAGTCTCGATCACATATCCGACTTATGCTCAACAGGTTTACTTTCAGACCTTCTACATATAGCACATTTGCAATGTCTGGTAGTGTAGGTAGAGAGATGGTTCCCTTTCCTTTAATCTGTGATTTGCTCCCATCACCGAAAGTGACATTACCACCTTTCTTAGACTTGAAAACCTTAAAGAGAGATCGGTCTCCAATCATGTGTCTTAAGCAGCCACTATCAAGATACCATAAACACATGTCCATAACCTTAAATGCAGACTTCATAAAGCACACCTCATGCTTAGATGACAAATTAGTAGGGATGGTGTTTTCTCTCATCTGCCATTTATGAACAAAACTTTTAACTTTCACTCTTCTCAAATGAACCCCTCTGCCCATTTTCATTCTATAACAGTCTAGTTTCTTCTTTGTCATGCTAAGATCTTTTCCAATAATCATCATGATGGATTTAAAATAACGTTTAGACTTGCATTTTTTGATACACTCAATCAAGTAGAGATTAGAAAAACAAGATGTATTTGAAAACAAATATATTTTCATGCCATTTGCAGCCATGATAACAAGAGTCAATTGATCACACAACAAAGATTAACCCTAATTAGAGTATGCCTACTCTGATACCACTTTATAGGCTAAGAATGTATTAACCCTTTGTGATAAACTAACCAATTAATTAGCCAAGTTAATTAATTAATTCAATTAACATGTAATACGCATGGTAGCATAAACAAATTACAAACTAAGTTAATATGCAATGGAAAATAAAGTTGGCACGGTGATTTGTTTACGAATGGGGAAAACCTCTTAGGAAAAACCCCTCCAAATGAATTTAAAGTCATCGCTCCCGAGAATCCACTATTATCATAACAAATGGTTACAAGTATAGGAATCCTAATACCTGACACTAACCTACAATTGAACCCTTACCCCAATACCTAATTGGACTTGTTCTGTAATGACAATATCTCATTTTCAATGTGCGGTTCCTAGTACGTGACTAACCAATCGATGCATGGATCCAAATACGTGACTAACCACCAACTTAAGAAGGATGTTGGCTACAAAGTTCTTCAATTCATTGACACGATGAAGATCACAAAGATCCTTGGTTACAAAATCCTACAACATACAAACACAGTAGCTTCTTCAAGAGAAAGATTAACTAAGGCATATGTCTCCGGTCACAATATGCTTGTGAAAAACTTTTGCATTAAGTTGCATCCGCTGTAACCGCCCTTAAAATAGTTCTTATATATGTTTAGGGTTTTGAGAAAATAAAGCCTAAACAAATATACACGGAATGGTGTGGAATCAGATTTAAAAAACTGATTTTCGTAAATCTTGATAGATGGGTTGTCTATCGAGCATTGGGCTAAACAAGCCTTTTAAACCTCTATAGATGCTATCTATCGAACTAGCTATCAAGCTTTAAAATCTAGCACTTTTTCACTTGTTTCTTAGACAAATTTGCATGGTTTTAACACTTGGACTTGAACTTGAACTCTTGTTCATTGAAGTATTAAATACACCCTAGATCTACTCTATTACAAGTAAAGTATATTTTGTTATTGGATTAACTTATTCTAAATGGCATATGTTCCTAACATGATTCACATATACCCTAACAATAATGCTAGAGATTTAAATTATTTTACAAAAAAAATTTTACAAACTGCTAATATGATGAGAGATTACTGATAAATGAAAAAGTGATATAAAAGATGGGCCAACATGAAAACTAATAAAAGGTTGACCATGTCAATATTTTGTAAAAATATTGTAAAATAGTTTGTATTTGTAGCATTACTCAAAAAATAAAATAGTATAGAGAATAATCTATTGTACTATTTAATGAAAATATGACATGGCAAGATTCTAGTTTAAATACAGCTCTCCCTCGCTAAAAACCTAAAGTCATTTGCCACTAATTTTTTTCCCTTATTGTTTATGCAGGATAACATGGTCTTCTTTAGTAAACAGATTACAAGTTAATCAATAATTATTTGAACTTTTTTTTTTCTTTTTTTGTATAGATGGTCACTTATTGCAGGTAGACTTCCGGGAAGAACAGCTAATGATGTGAAAAACTATTGGAATACACACCTCCTCAAAAAGGGAAGTTCACGCATCACCAAGCTGAAAGAAAAGCCCCAAGATATGGTGAAAGTGAACGTAATAAAGCCACAACCTAGGATCTTATCCAAAAACTTAACTTGGTTAAGTGGGAAACCTGCAATTGTAGAAAGCTTTCAAAAAAAGGAAGATATCAGAGACATATCTCAAACATTAATGCAATCGGAGGGGAGGATTAACTGGTGGGAAAGCTTGTCAAATTGCGGGGAACTTGATGAGAGAGCCACATGTACGCAATGTGGCAGGTTGAATGAAGTGCCCAAGGAAACCTTTTGGGCGGAGGAAATAGTACCAGAGGCAAAAGTTGTGGAGGACTCCCTAGATGAGGATGTCCTGAATTATTGGGGTGACTTCTCCCTTGATATGGACCTTTGGGAGGTTCTTAATGCAGAATAGGAATAATCATATAAGGCCAAAAAAAACTTGCTTTACAATGTATGTGTGTATAAAATGGATTCAGATCCTCTAAATTTTCTAGGGTACTTTACTAATAAATTTTCTTAAATCCCAACCATTCTTTTATGGTTTAAAAGTCTAGATTCTGCCATATAAGTATTCAACTAACGATACTCTTAAAATAATATAATAATGTTTCTTGTTAATGGAATACTAACATGACAAAATCTAGACTATTAAATCGTTAAAGAATGGTTAAGATTTAAAGAAATCTATTTAGTGGAGTACCCTAAGAAATCTAGAGAATCTGAATCCGTATAAGACATACTACTGTGTAAAACAAACACCGCCCCTCGTATAATAGTCTTTATATAGTTTTTCTTATTATTGTTGATCCAGTGTTTTTCCTTATTATCATTGTCCAAATTAATTGGATGTGTGGAGATTTATCAAATAAAAGGACTAGAGGTGGCGTTTATGACCGTTTAAAGTCTATCTCTATGTTTCCAATGTAAAGCTAAGGACAAACAGTTCCTGTACTGAATTCGTTCGTGATTATAATTATCTACACTCTCCTCTTGTTATTTATTGTGGTCTATTGGAATGACTATAGCTGTTGAGATGAGAATATGCACCAACTTCTACATATAAATTTTTGCATAGAACCTTAGCTTATACATGGCTTCACACAGTTTTTCTTTCCTGACGAATGCTACAAAAGTTTTATTGAATTTACACCATCATTTTGGGTTTATACGTGGCATTTCATAGCCAAATCTATAATAGTATTTAAAAAACAAAGTCGCATTAAAATCCCTTCCAATCTTATAAGGATAAAAATGGTTAAAATACATTGTTTCCCTCTATCTTCTTTCATTAGTTTTATTGTCTGACGGAGAGAAATGAGGTGACAATTTTACTAACGTGACAAATCATTTTTATTGAATAATTGCACATATACAATCATGATTTATTATGGCTTGAATAGGTTTCTTTTCTGTAGTTCAAACTCGTACTCATGGCTTATTTTCACTGCCAATAAGGGGCAGAGCTAGGAATTTTGTTTGGGAGCTAAGTAGCAGTACTAATATATTTATCAAGACAACTCTTCTACACACACACATATATATATACACACATGTTTTTTTTTTTTTTTTATATACACATTTTTATTTGATAAGCTATATATATACACACACCCAAAAAAAAAAAAACTTAGTATTTTCGATCAATTTTTTTTTTTTTTTTGATGATGATCTTTCATAAAATAAAATTCATTTTTACCATTTTCATAGTGAAATTCTTAAAAAGTTTTACTTTCAATGCAAATGATCAAATTGTATACTAAAGTAATTAAAATATATTTCAATTGAACTAATGAAATTTTAAAAAACATAACATGAATAAGTTAGGCTCCAAACATATTTGAAGTTATTTTGCTCTAATCCATTATATATGTGGCAACTAAAGAGACATTTAATGTGTAATTTTAGTATCAAAATTTTTTTAAGGAGTTAATGACATGTTAATATCCACATAACAAGTTGGAAAAGATAAATCCAAACAAGTTTGGTGCCAAACTTTATCAAATATTTAACATATATAAGAGCATATTTTACAATAAAAAATAAAGTTGCAAAAAATAAAATTATATCTCTATAACTATTAGACCAATTACTTTCTTGAAGAGTATCATTAGACTAATTCAAATAATTCAAATATTTGGAAGCCAACATTTATTTTTGTAGGTTAAAATTTGAAAACATTAAAATAATTATATATATATATATGTTAGATTCTAAAAGTTTAGAACAATTGGCAAATCTTGAACTCAAACTAATTTAGATATAGATCCTAGAGACTACAGCTATTATTAGACAATTCTCAAGGTGATTCAAGTCATGATTCAAGAATATACAAGCTGTACAAAGAAGAATTCACAATCTGCCTAGTTCAACTGATCAAGAGACAGGATCTATTGTAATGAGCTAAAACCATGAGGTGGATATGGATACAGTTGGAACTTTAACAATTAATTTGAAACGAAGATTTGATTCTAATGGATGTGCTCCAATGATGGACAATGGGAAACCGCCAATCACTTTCCTTCTGGAATTATAATATTATAAGGAAAATAAAAACAGTAAATCAGAATATAATTAAGAAAATAGATTCATATAATATAAGATTTATTTCCATTTAGATATTTTCAACCACTTTCATAATATAATATAATGAAATAATATTCTGTTGAGTCCAAATTCATTAAGGACTAGGTGTAAAACCCATGTTTTACGCCATCTAATAAGATATTATCACATTAACTTTTACTTAAAATTCAATAAATTCTATCACACATAATAACATCTTAATAAACTCACAATTAAGTTAGATTTTCAAATGGATATTAAAATTGATTGAGTGTGGTTATACCTATTTTTTAATATATAATATGATGATGTGGCATGTTGGGATTAGAGAGTTAAAACTTAGGTTTCACACCCCATCCTTATTGAATTTAATCTCTATTCTGAAAATCTTACCAGATTACAAAATTCTTCTTATTCTTAACAGGAGTGCTAACTTTTTTTTTTTTTTGGATTCCAATTCACTCAATTAGTAAATTCTCTGATGATTGAATAAGAAATCTGGTATTCAATCTCCGCCTACACCAAAAAACCGATTGGTGTCTTGATCTGATGATAATAAGCACAATAATCAAAAGTAAACACTATAAATTAAAACTCTATAAAAAAAAAAGAATGCTAACTTTTATATTGATATGATACTATTCTATCCTAATAAATAAAAAAGAAAAAAAGCAAATAAAAAAACAAGATACCATTCATTGGAAGATCCATAAAAATATGTTTTATGTATAATTTAAGGTATAAGAACTTGATATTTTAACTATATGTGTGACTATGAAATGTTAGGCAACTTTATCTTGGGGCTCTTAAAATTATATTTATTTATTGTAAAATGAGTTTATTCAATTTTATAATGTCATTAATAAGATAAATATAATCAAGAATCTTATAATTCAACTAGTTAACACCTCGTGATGTTTCTATCGAAAACTGTAAAGTTGTAATTTACAACTATCTTATGTTGGTTTTAATTCCATGCCAAATTTAATTGTAATTATATTCAATCTTTTGTACCCTGTATTTTTTGTGAGATTTCTTGTAAGGGTTGTGTGAGAGAGAGAGAGAGTGAAGACTCAAGACAAAGTGAAGAGTAAGAAGTTTTTGTGGGTAGCTCATGAGAAGGCTTCTCACAAAATGAAGCAGGAGCCCAGTACATGACTGGAATGCAAAGAGTTAAGACAGGATGGTGATAGCTGGTTTTCTTGAGTGTCTCGTGGGTAAGGCCTTCCTCTGAGATACTCACAAAACATTCTGTTTTGCCAATCTGTTATATCTGATACATAATATCTGTACCCACACTATCTGTACCCACATTACTCACAGATGTTAAGGAGTGCTTCTGAGAGAAAACCCTAGCCATAACCCTTGAGAGTTAAATATTGTTATACCCACAATTCTCTACACAATCCATTGTGGTTTTTCCTCAACTCCTACCTCTCCATTTCCATATCCTTGAGAGATTGATAGCCCAAAAACTTACCACACCCATTCTGAGTGTCAAGTGAGATTTTAGTGCTGCTGGAAAGCATTGGAAGAAGCCAAACTTTGGTGGATGCAATCGGGCGTATTGCAGGATCCGGAAAGCTAAACAAGACACGGTTTTGAGAAGCCTTGTTGGAGTAAGAGCTTGGAGGGCTTAGGTGCAACGAGTAGATTAGGCTTAGAAGTTCTCTTGCTATTCATGTTTTCCAACTGATTATCTAGTAAATCGATTTACCGCTTGAAGGACGGCGGAGAGGTTTTACGCCAAGTACTTCAGTTTCCTCTTCGATAATACATCGGTGTGTTATCTTGTGTTTGCATTCTTCTTCCCTACTCTTTTAGCTTTCATTTTACTACTGTGTTTTAATGAATATGGCTTAGAATAGTTATTTTGTTTATCTGCTCGCATTTTCTCTATTCCGCACTTAGTATAAATTAAAGTAAAATCAATCAAGTCGTAATATTTAATTTGGGGGTCTAAACAGCTCTTGTGTTTTTAACACATTTTTGAACTTTCAATTGGTATCAGAACAGGTACACTTATTTGGTTTCATTACCTAAGTGTAATCCTTGACCCTTTTGTGATGGACCAATCACAATCGCTTAATGCTCCACCATTCTTTGATGGGAGCAACTCTGCATTTTAGAAAGTCTATATGAGGGCATTCCTATATGCTATAGATGAGTCGGTATGGGATTTTGTTGAGAATGGGTATGTCAAACCCACGACAACCAAGTCCGAATGGGACAAGGCAGCTCTTGCTTTGGTAAATGCAAATAGTAAAGCTATTAACACTATATTATGTGGTGTGTCTACTGATGAATTTCACAAGATATTGCATGTGGAGACTGCGAAGGAAGCTTGGACGATTCTTGAGACTACCTATGAAGGTACCAAGAAAGTTAAGGACACAAAGCTCTAAATGCTTACCACCAGATTTGAAGAGCTCAAGATGGGAGACGTTGAGTCATTTGATTCATTCTATGGCAAGCTCAATGAAATCGTAATTGCTAAGCTCAATCTCAGAGAGAAGATTAAGGATGCCAAAGTGGTGAGAAAGATTTTGAGGTCCTTACTGGAGAGTTTCTGTGCGAAGGTCATAGTTATAGAAGAAAGTAAAGATTTGGATGAGTTCAAGATCCAAGAACTCATTGGATCTCTCCAAACATATGAGCTTGGACTACCTTCCCACAAGTCGAGCAAATCACTTACTCTCAAAACCTTCACCGAGAGAATGGATGACTCCTCTGAAAAAGATGATGTGGAGAAGGAGGTAGCATTCCTTGCAAAGAACTTCCACAAATTTCTAAAAAAACAGTAGGAAGTCATTCAGTAAAGGAAAGTTTTCATCCCCCAAAGGTGACAGGAAGGAGTTCAAGAAGAGAGATGGTAAGGATTCTCAATCCCCTCAAAGAATCGTGTGCTATGAATGCAACAGTCATGGACATCTCAAGAAGGAGTGTCCCAACTATTTAAGAAGAAAGGATAAAGTGTTTGCCACTACCCTTAGCGGTTCTGAAAGCTTAAATTCAGATACGGAAGGAGAATGTGACAGTGAAGGAAATTATAAGGCCTTTATGGCAATTGTCTCCATTGATTCAAAGGATGATTTGAGTAAATTGGTTGATGAACTTGGTAATCTTTTTGAGGATGAGGAAGTTAAAGAATTGGAAGATGAAGACGTATGTCAAAATGAAGGCAAGAACAACCTTCAAGAGGCATATGATTCTCTATTGGAAGATTGTGGCAAATGCGCCAAAGTTTTGAACCTTGCTATGAAAAAGATGAAAAAGGTTGAAGAAGAGCATAGGTGTATACTTGTGCAACTCAAGGAAGCGAAGTGTGAAGTAGAAGGACTCAAGGGAGAGTTGGTTGAAGCGTACTCTAAGATCAAGTTTCTTGAACTTGAAGTTATCCAAGTTAATGTAAAGTACAAAGTTGTGATTTACAACTATATTTTATGTTCGCTTTATTCCATGACAAAAAGTGTTGTAATCACTTTAATTTATTTCCTTATATTTTGTAGGATTTTATTGTATTGGGTTTAGTATCAAGTTGGTGAAGACTCAAGCTTAAATGAAGAATCAGTGGATCTCGCGAGTGTCTCGCTGGAAGCTAACCCGCGAAAGAGCCATATGAGAAGCACATGACTGAAAGCTGAAGAGTCATGCTAGGCTGTCATTTTTGAAAGTGTCTCGTGGGTAAAGCCTTCCCGCGAGATAGTCGCGAAACATTTTGCTTAGAGGATTTTAATGAGTGACTTTCTTACCCTTCACCCATACTATATATACCCTCATTACCTACAAATTTATAGGAGGCCATTCAGAGAGAAAAACCCTAGATAGGTTTTCTACAACACACACATCCATCTTTTTGAGAGAGAGCTACTCATCTTTAGTGAGAAATTATTATAGCCTCTTCTCCATCCCTGTCCATTGTCATACCTTAAGAGGAGATTTGTACCCAAACACAACCCACACCTATTCAAAGTGTAGAAAGTATTTTGGAGCTACTGGGAAGTATTGGAAGAAGTCAAGGATGGCAGATGCAACATGGAGCTTGTTGCGGGATTTGGAGAACTAGACAAGACAGGGTTCCGAGAAACCTTGTTGGAGTAGGAGCTTGAAGGGTTTAGGTACATCGGGTAGATTAGGCTTGGAGGGTCTCTTGCTAACCCATGTATCCCAACTAACTATATAATGGATCGATTACCGCTTGGAGGGCGGCGAAGAGGTTTTTCGTCGAGTTCTTCGGTTTCCTCTTTGATAACACATCGACGTGTTATCTTGTGTTTGCAACTTTCTTCCCTACTCATTCACTTTCCATTTTACTTTGGTGTTGCTTTGATTATGGATTAGAGTAGCTTGTTTGTTTATCCGCTCGTTTTTACACTATTCCGCACTTAGTATTAAGTTAGTGTAAAATCAATCGAACCGTAACTTTAATTTTGGGGTCAAAATAGCTCTTGTGTTTTCAACACATTTTCGAGCTTTCGTAAAGGTTGAGCGTATCTCCACCAAGAAACTTGACAACATGCTATCCTCATGAAAATCTTCACATGATAAGACCGGTTTGGGCTATACCGAAGAAGGAAGCTCTAGCAACGAACCCAAAAAGGAAGTAAGGTTCGTATCAGCCAAGAATGAAGAGAAACTAAAAGAAGTGAAACCTGAGATTAAGACCCCTATTGTTGTAAAAAGAACCACTGGTGCAAAACCAAAGGAAAAAAGGAAGTTATTACCCAAAAATCAAAGGGGGCCTTAAGTGAAGCATGTGTGTCATCATTGTGGCGTACAAGGGAACACAAGGCTGAATTGTTTCAAGCTTCATGCATTCAAGAAGGTTGATTCTAAGCGTGGCCAAGAAATTTCAGAAGGAAGACCAAAAGGAGCACAAGCTAAGGGAGATAGTGAAGGACATCTCATTGGAGACATTATGGAAATGTTGAAGAACATATTACTATACGTTGCTAACTTCACTCCAAGGTTTGAAAGTTATGTTGGCCGTACCCAAACATCTAAGGCTCTCACCCAAAACACTTGTAAAGAGTGGGTGAAGAAGGGTACTTATGCATGATCACTATTTATGCCTATGCATTAATACTTTTGATGTTTAGGGTCATAGGTTCATGCATCATGACATACATAATACTCCTATGTCATTGCTTCCAGCTTATAGCATGTTTCTTTTTCAAGTTTTGTTTTGTACTCGTTGTTTTTGTTGATCTTACTTTACTTGTTCTGTTTTTGAGTGTGTTGAAAAATTCAAAAACCCATAAAAATTGAAAAATCTCAAAAACGTTTGATTGCTTGTGTTGTGTATATCACATGTGAGTTTGGCCTAGTACTTTCATACTAATGACGTAATGCATTTACGAGCTTAGCTTGTTATGTATGCACATCTATCTTTGGGAAAAAATCTTGAAATCTATGTGTGATTGTTGTAAATCGATCTTTAAGCTTGTCATGAATAATTGATCAATAGTTTTGTTGGTTTTGATACATGCATAGACTTGTGTCTATATATCTTCCCACACTTTTTATGTTTTTGCTTAAAGAGCTTAACAAATGTAAATCTCAAAATGAAAAGAGATAATGAGCTGCAAAAGTCGTTGCACATACTAGTATTTGACTAGGAAAAAGGGAAAGCGACTTTTTATTGAAATATATGGTGCTCAAAATGCCAAAGGCTTATTCTTAATATTGAAATATCAAAAATTTCAAGCACCGATCTTAAAATGAGATGTATTGTTCAAAAAAAATCAAGTGTTATGATTTGTAAAGAAGCCAAATGAAAAGCTTCAAAGATGTGTAATCATTTTCTTATGGGAGGTCATATATGTTCATTTCTATAATTGAGATAGACCACTTGACTTAGTACTAGTTGTGTATGTCTTGATTGAATTGATCATTGAAACTTCATTCTGGACTAAGGACTATTCCACGTTTGATACTCACACACAATACACAAGACTTATGTTCAACAAATGCTTATTTCATTTGTGTGATTGTACATGATCAAATGTGATATGTATGCTCAATTGCTTACCGATCAAACCGAAAAAGATTTTTGAGTATTTTATATGTTGTTGAAAGTGTTTTTATACTTTTATGTTTTAAGTTTTTGTTCAAAATGCATTTTTGTGTTGTTCCTCAAAAACTTCTTTGGAAGCATTTTTGCGAGAAGCTCGTGACTAAGCTCTTCTCGTAAAAAGAGGTTAAGGCAAAAACTGGAAAACACAAAATTTTAGACAGAGACTTTCACCACTGTCTCACGACTATTTCGTGACTAAAGGCTTCCCACGAAAGGTTTTGTACTTTAGATGTGTTTTTCGCGAGTAATTTCACGAGTATCTAACCCGCGAAAAACGCGTGTTTTTCATTTTATAAGGCTGATGTGACAGATTTTTAAACACATCCTTATTTCCCTCTCTTCACCTTCCTTGAGCCTCTCTCAACCCCAAACTATTTTTTCACTCAAAACTCCATCAATTTCAAGTCCAAATCTCTGCAAAATCACTTCAAAGGTATGTTTCTTAACAATCTTTTCAATCTTTTCTTAGATTATGCAGAATTTGTTCTTAGTGACTTGAATTGGGGATTTTCAAAAAAAGGGTTGGGAATCATGATTTTGGGCAAAAGTTTTTCAAAATTTTGATTGGGCTTTGTTCCATTTGTCTTGATTATGTCTATGTTGGCCCCATGTGGCAATTTCAACTTGTATTTAGGCATATTTTCACATTATCATGCATTGCCCACATGCTAAGTGTAGTGTTTCATATCAAGTGTTTGACAAAATGCTCAAGTGGCATTTTTGAGTTGTTTTGGACTCAAATGAGTTCCAAATTTTGGTACTATCCATGATTGAACTTGTATAACATGTTTTGATCATTAGGTGTGTGTTTTACACACTTTTACCCAAATTTGCCTATCCATGCCTTGCCATGCATCTCCTAGGCACACCTCATGCACACTTGATGCACACACATGCACAGTTGTCATTTTTTTAGCATTTTAGTGATAGTTTCATGTTTTAACACTTAAAGCATGTGCATTTGACTTCGTTGTGTTCTGTTTTAAGTGTTGTGCTTCTGTTCTGGACTAACTTGACACTAATCAAGTTTTTGCTCTTGTTTTGTGTTTATTACACTTGTTTTTCTCTTGCTTTGCAATTATGTGTGCAGATGTCTCCATTCAAGACATCAACTGTGAAAGGAGGCAGCAGCAAAGGAAAAGAGCCTGTGATTAATGTTGATAGCCTTTCACTAGGGCCAAAGAGGACTCGTTCACCGATAGGAGTTTTTTATCCTAACAAGTTCAGATCCTATGCTGCATTTCAGAATTATGAGAGCTATTTTAGAGAAGCTCCATTGTTGGTTGAAAGGGCTGTTGAACAAGTGTCTCTTCTTGAAACAAAAATCCCTAAATGGTTTGCCACCAAGGATTGGAACTACCTACTTTCCAAACTTGATGATGCATACGAGAACATGGTGAAAGAGTTTTATGCTAATGCAATTGTTGAATGAGAGGTGCTAAAATGTTGGGTTAGAGGAAAGAGTTTCTTAGTAATACCGGTTTATTTGGCGGAGATCCTACACATTAACCAGCCAATGTTTATTAAACCACCGGTATATGATGATCTTAATCCGGATGAGGAGGTTCTTTGAGAGGCCTTAGGAGATAACTTGGAGTTCTCATCCAATGGGAAATCAGTAAGTGTGGCATTCCTATCTCCCGAATTGAGGTTACTCACGACGATCATGTTTCACAACCTCTATCCTTTGTCCACCACTGGGTACATGAATCTCAGTCGAGCATTATTCCTGGATGATCTGATTATTGATGAGGAGATTGATGTGTGCTCTCATTTTTTCACATCTTGGCAAAAACCACTAAATGGACTACTTCAAGGAATGGTATTCCTTTCTTCCACCTTGTCTCAAAGATCTTGAAGCTCAAAGGCATGCATCCTTCAAAAGATGAGTACCCATACCCACAGCCAAGTCCAATAAACATCCACACTCTCAATGCAAGTATAAGTCACACCAAAAAGAGCACCAAGCAAGTTCAAGCTCTACCTCCCATGCTTATGATGAAAAGCTAGACAACATCATGGTCACTCTCCAAGAGATTAATACCAAAATATCCAGACTAACTACCATCATGCACTCCTAACATATTCGCTTTGACACAAAGTTCACATCTCTCCAAACTCAGTTGGACCAAATTCAGAGGAAGCTAAAAGAACATGGAGACTAGCTATTCCATGACAAAAAGGGAGAGACGGTCATTGATAAGGGGAGTGTAGTGATAGGGGGAGGAGAAGCTAGAACTGCTGTTTGGATATTTACATTGATTTCCTTAAAAGCTTGAGTTACAGGTACATACATGCAAGTGCTTCACAACTTCTAAATTAGGTGTGAGTAAGTTTTGCCACTGTTCCTAAATTCACATTTAAGTCTAGAGTTTATTTTAGGGGTTTTGTCATCAAATAGCCAAAGGGGGAGATTGTAAAAGTGTGATTTACAACTATTTTATGTTGGCTTTAATTCTGTGTCAAATTTGATTGTAATTATGTCAAATCTTTTGTACCCTTTTTTTTTTTTTGTAGGATTTCTTGTAAGGGTTGTGAGAGAGAGTGTGTGTGTGAAGACTCAAGGCAAAGCAAAGAGTAAGAAGTTTTCGCGGGTAACTCATAAGAAGGCTTCCCGTGAAATGAAGCATGTGCCCAACACATGACTGGAATTTGAAGAGTCAGGATAGGATGGTGACAGTTGGTTTTCGCGAGTGTCTCGCGAGTAAGGCCTTCCCGGGAGATACCCGCAAAACATTTTGTTTTGCCAATCTGTCATATCTGATACACACTATTTGTACCCATACTATATATACCCATATTACCCACAAATGTTGAGGAGTGCTTCTAAGAGAAAACCCCAGCCACAACCCTTGAGAGTTAGAGATTGTTATACTCACAATTCTCTACACAATCCATTGTGGTTTTTCCTCAACTCCTACCTCTCCATTTCCATATCCTTGAGAGGTTGATAGCCCAAACACTTACTACACCCATTCTGAGTGTCAAGTGAGGTTTTGGTGCTACTAGGAAGCATTGGAAGAAGCCAAGTTTTGGCAGATGCAATCGGGCATATTGCGGGATCCGGAGAGTTAGACAAGACACGATTTTGAGAAGCCTTGTTGGAGTAGGAGCTTGGAGGGCTTAGGTGCATCGAGTAGATTAGGCTTGGAGAGTCTCTTTTAATTCATGTATCCCAATTGATTGTCAAGTGAATTGATTTACTGCTTGGAGGGCGGTGGAGAGATTTTATGCTAAGTACTTCGGTTTCCTTTTCAATAACACATCGACGTATGATCTTGTGTTTTCATTCATCTTCCCTACTCTTTTAACTTTTATTTTACTGCTGTGTTTTAATGAATATGTCTTAGAGTAGTTATTTTGTTTATCCACTCGCATTTACTCTATTTCGCACTTAGTATCAGTTAGAGTAAAATCAATCGAGTCGTAATATTTAATTTGGGGGTCTAAACAACTCTTGTGTTTTTAACATATTTTCGAGCTTTCAAAGACATTTAAGGTTCAAATCCCTCCTTTCCATTGTAACTATCAAATAATAAAAATATTTGTAAATATATACTAATGAATGATTGTTTAAAGAGTTTTAGGTTTTGTCATCTTAGTTCCAACAAAGCACTTTGAAATATATTTAATATGCTTAGTTCTTTTTAATATAATTTTCTTGAGTATTCAAATATTGTTTTCTTCTATTTATTGTTATTTTTCTTATCTTATAGTATTTTGTTGATTCTTGGGATTGGAAAGAGTACAAAGTCACGTAAGACATTAGTCAAAAAGAAAATCAATTTTTTTAAGAGATTGATTATAATGATATTTTTCCTAAATAATTCTTCATTTGGTGTATTGCTTTGTTACTTGTGGGTCAAGTAATTTTTTATATGTTAATTATTTAGTGTATTCCACAAATTTGTTAGTATTGTGAGTGGTAAATAAAATTATTTTTTTGAAATAAAATTATAAAAAAAAAAAAAAAAACAAAAATGATATCATAACAAGTTAAAAATTGTAAAATACATTACATATACCATATAAATGCTTGATTTAAATTCAATTTTTTTTATCTAAAATTTATAAATATTTTGAGTACTATATAATAAGACTTATTCAATTTTATATGAAAATTTGTATCTACATAAAACCTATGATATTAAAAAAAAATCCAAGAAGGGGAATTAGATTGAATTTTTCTCTAATTTATTTTAGTTCTCTCTTGCAAAGTATGAAAAAATTACACATATTTTTAAGCAAATAGCAAATACATACATAACTATGTATACATGCATGTGTAAATTGGGTTTCATACAATTTCATTCAGGTCCTAAAGGTTGGCCCCTTGCAAGAAGTTTTTTTTTTTTTTTGGCTCCGTCCCTTCTTCCACAAATATCACTACATTCAAATTCCTATAAAATCTAGTTATCTTTAGAAATTAGAAATATAAAGCCATAAGAAAACAATACATGTCTTGCCTTTTCCACAAAATTAAACACGGAAATTTCGTATCTTATCAAAAGAAACCATCAATCCATCTTTACCAACTCAATCTCACCCAAAAACCCACAAATTCAGCCTCTGTGGTTGGTAGTTGTTTACCCAAGTAGGCAATAACTATGTTCCAATTATCACCACGCACCCTTGTCTTGATGGTCACTCCACAAGTTTAAGTTCTTGTAGGGTGAGGTGCAAGGGCCCGGGTTCAAATCTCCAGGAAGGAGTTTCATATACATATACACTTAGATTATGTTAAAGTAGAATTTTATCTAAGAGCAAAATAAATAAATAAATAAATATTTTTCAATCATCTTGTTCTACAATAATAAAAATGGCCATCTCAAGCATGCTCAAATCTCAACTTCATTAAAGAAATCACTCCTGAATCTTAATTACTTTCTTTTACCCTTGGGTAGGAAAGGAAAAGGATCAATTTTCAATCAATTGTAACAATGAGGTAGCATCATATTTAGAAGCCCATGTGAACTATGATATGTTTGAGTTTCTTGGCCCATCCAAAATATATTTAGAAGACCAACTACTTCCTTTGAAACCTTGGTTGCATTGCAAAGACAATGCTTCAGCGGTTTTCCTATCTATTTAGGTTAGCATTTTCAACTGTGGTGGAATTCCCATTCGAGTTGTGTGAGAGACTGCACACACGGCTAAAATTGGGCTAAACCCACTTGAATGGAGGTGGAATCGTGTTATTGCCTCTCAAAATGGAAATTCGACTGCTTATATTTTTCCCTTTAGATTAAGGGCTTTACAATAGACTTGCCGCTTAATTATTGAAACAAATAAGAAAACCAAAATTGAAAAATTCCTCAATTTATTGATTTGCAAATGAATGTGCATTGATCATAGAAAATTATATGGCTGGTCCTAGATACAATCTAAAGATAAAATACATGACTTTGTTTCCTAGTTACAATCTTGAGATTGAAAATTATATGGATAAGTACTTGATCTACTAACATTTGATCTAAGCTCGAAAGCTACATTACAAGATGATAAAGTGTTAGACACTCACCTTGTCCGGTGAAACCGATCTTTTAGACTACGGTCGCCAACATTTATATTATATCATCCAATATGTTATCAATCAATTTGCATGTTTGAATTTTGTAAGGTTGAATTTAATCAACCATTGTGTTGGCTTTATTCTGTGCCAAATTTGTTTGTAATTTACCAATTAATAACCCTGTATTTAGGTGGGAATCATGTAAGGGTAATGAGTAAGAGAGTGTGAAGAAATGCTCAAGATTGTGCAAGGATGCAGAGACTCGTGGTTGGGACTCGTGGGTGACTTGCGACTGGCAAGCCGCCAACTGCAGCACACGAGTGAAGTGTGTAGAGAAGATGAACAGTCATGCCAGCTAGAGCACTACAGAACAAAATGTCCAGCCTGGCCGTTCTGTTATCTCACGGCTTGAACTTACGACTCAGTCAAGTCGCGAGGCCAAGCTGCCAGCCAGCCCTGTTTTGAAAACCCTGACTCTTTACATTCCACTCTCACCCCAGTATAAATACCCCTTATACCCATGAAATGTAGAGAGCTTCTAGAAAGAATTTTGATAGAGAAACCCTAGAGAAAAACAAGATTGATTCATTCACAATCTTTACATAGAGACTCTTCAAATTTCTCTACTTTTATCCTCTCCATTGTTATATCCTTGAGAGGTTCTTACCCAAATCTTTTTCTTACCATACCCACATCTGTGAGAAAGGCTATTTGGTGCTTTAGGAGGCAATTAGGAAGGGACCAATTGTTATTGGTTAATGCTATAGGCTATAGCAGAATCTGGTAAGCTAAAGAAGACAAAAGTTTAGCACAACCTCATTGGAGTAAGAAACTTAAAGGGCTTAGGTACACTGGGTAGATTAGGCTTGGAGGGTCTTCTGCTGTTTGTGTATCCCAACTTCATTCTTTAGTGGATTACTGACCGCTTTGACAGCAGCGGAGAAGTTTTACGCCAAGAGCTTCGGTTTCCTCTTCGATAACACATCGTTCTGTTGGCCTTGTGTTTGCATCTCTCTTCCCTTAATCTTTGCCATTTAATTTCTGCTGTGGATGTAATTTTATTTGGTTTAAACTGTTTATCAATTTTGGTATAAGCTTATAATCATTTTTCGCACATACATTGTTTGATATAAAGCTTGAATTGGTAATTTATAAATTGGGGGTCTAAACGTTCATAGTGGTTTATACACTATTTGAACATTCAAATTTAATATGTGTGCATGTGATAAACTCTAATTCCATTTATTAATCATGACATTTCTATTGAAAAATAAATTCTTGTGAATGTGTGTGAATGATGACATCGGATTTGAGATAATTTTGAAACTAACATTTTTTTTTTTTAATTTTGGGTGTGGATTTAAGAACAAAGCTAGTGGCATGCATGAACATGTGATGAATAATCAAGAACATGTGAATAACGCATATAAAAATTTAAGAATATCATGAACATTCAAACATATTCAAGGAAATTAAATAATCACTAGCATCTTAAATTCTCATCTAGGGATGGCAATTTTGCCCCACCCCGCTTGACCCACCCCTCCCCACTTCGCCTCGCATAGATCCCCCCCTTCCCCCCCCACCCCCTCGCAAAGGTGGTGGGGCAGAGATAGGGCGAGATTTTAGCCCTGCACCGTGGGGTAAGGTGGGGATGAGTTTTAACCTTTCAGACCCGCCCTACCCCACCCTGCGCCGCCCTGTGTAGATATGGGTTAAATTATAAATTTTTCACACTCTAAAATCCTACTATTTAAACAATCATATTATCAATTTATTTTATCCCACCAAATATGGTTCTCTGTCTCTTTTCTCTCTCTAACAAGGTTGGAAATAAGGTACCATTTTAACGTTTTCTTTTGTCTTTATTAGAAACAAATTTATATATTATTGAATTATTGATTTTGTACTAAGAGATTCTTGATTTTATTGTGATATTCTCTTGTAAAACACTTGGATAATATTATTCAGTTTTTGCTTAAAATTAGTTTGATTTGATGAGATAAATTTATTTGTAATTTCAAGTATAATTTTATTAATGTTTTATTAAAAAATTTGTAATAGTTATGGGAAAATCAACAAGAAGTAGCATTTCACGAGGTAGGGCGGGGCTTCATGAGACCCTAAGGGGTGGGATGGGGTAAGAAAATTTTTCCCATCATGTGAGGAGGGGGGGGGGGGGGAGGAATGGGGCAAGGCAAAACCATGCTGGCCAAGGGCGAAGACCCCATCCTACAGCCTTGCCCTGCCTTATTGCCATCCCTACTTATACCTGCATGCAAGATCCACATGGTAGATGAGGAAGCTTTAGGTGGAGGTTCTAAGAGTGGAGTAGAAAAGAATAATTAGGAGTGGGAGAGGGAAAGTGAGTCTCAATCAATACCTTGAGTTTCGGGAAGACCAATATACGACAAGACTATTTTACTTCACTAGAACTCAAGAAGGGAGAAGAGATGATATTTCTGTGTCTTTGAAATGGAGGAGATGGGGGGTTTATATAGTAGTAGTGGAGAAAATATGAATGGAAGACATTTAATGAGGGTTAACAAAGGATCAAAGAGAATCATGAACGTAGACCCTATTTCAGTATTTAGAGAAAGTTGGTGCATTAAATTTGGAGGTTGGTGGGAGTAATGAGCAAGCAAAATATCTAAAACTTCTGTTTTTCTCATAGCTCCTGTAACAGTTTTCAGAGCTAATTTTGAAAAATCATATCTTTCTCAATTTTGGTTAGAATTGCATCACTCTTTTGCTCAAATTGAAGCCCCAAATGTCTAGTTTCTAGAAAAATTAATCTCACTCACAAATTCAAAATAATATGAGAGATATCAACAAAATGATGAGCAAAGGTCATTTGTTGGAAAATAGTTTATGCATAATTAACATTAACAGGCCCCAAATTAGTTTCCAATTAACATTAATACGCTCCAATTACTTCCAATTTAGAATTAATCAATTCCAAATTTACACCAATTAAAAATATAATTACACAAATTACTCATTGAATTAGTTAAATGTGTGCAACCATACCATAAGATGCAGTCCTAGCTAATCAAATTATGACACGTCAATAATTTCAAATTGATTATAATTATTATCAATTGGAATCAATTGTTCATAATCACATATAGTCATACTCAATTTGTGATAGTGCATCTCAGCTATTAAAATTTGATTTGATGATAACTTTTAATCTGATGTTCCAATTAAGGCTTATGACCAGTCAATTTGATTGTTACAACGTCAAAATAATTTTGATGAAATGAAATTAAGGATCTAGTAGCCACAATTAAGATTCCTATTTTCAAGGTAAAATTACTCTTTTACCCTCCATGTGAGGTTAAATGCAGGTTACAAAATGGATGTCCACACAGTGGGGAGGAGGCTCTTGGTGGAGGTCATATGAGTGGAGTAGAGAAGAAGAATTAGGAGAGGGAGAGTGAGTCGCAATCAATACCTTAAGTCTTAAGAAGACCAAGATATGACAAGATTACTCTACTTCATTAGAACTCAAGAAAAGAGAAGAGTGAGTGTTTCTATGTCCTTGGAATGGAGGAGAAGGGGGTTTATATAGTCGTGGTGGAGAAAATATGAATAGAATGGCATTTAATGATGGTTGAAAAAGAATTAAAGAAAGTCATGAACCCAGACCCTATTTCAGTATTTAGAGAAAGTTGGTGCATTAAATTTGGAGGTTAGTGTGAGCGATGAGCAAGCAAAATATCTAAAACCTCTACTTTTCCTGTAGCTCTTGTAACAGTTTTCAGAGCTAATTACAAAAAATCATATCTTTCTCAATTTTGATCGTAGTTGCCTCATTATTCTACTCAAATTGAAGCCCCAGATGTCTAGTTTCTGGAAAAATTAACTTCACTCACAAATTCAAAATATTATAAGAGATATCAACAAAATGGTGAGCAGAAGTCAATTGTTGGAAAATAGTTTCAGCATAACTGACATTAATAGGCCCTAAATTCGTTTGCAATTAACATTAATAGGCTCCAATTACTTCCATTTTATAATTAATTAGTTCCAAATTTTCACCAATTAAGAAGGTAATTACACAAATTATTCATTGAATAATTAATGTTTGATTATCTAATTAATTTAGTGTGTGCAACCTTACCGTAAGATGCAGTCCTAGCCAATCAAATTATGACACGTCATCAATTTCAAATTGATTATAATTATAACCAATTGGAATCAATTGTTCATAATCACATATAGTCGGATTTAATTTGTTATGGTGCATCTCGGTCATTAAAACTTGATTTGATGATAACTTTTAATTTGATAGTTCGATTAAAGCTTATGACCAGTCGATTAAAGCTTATGACCAGTGAATTTGATCATTACAACATCGAGATCATTTTGATGAAATGAAATTAAGCATGTAGTAGCCAAAATTAATATTCCTATCTCCAAGGTGAAAATACTCTTTTACCCTTCATGTGAGGTTATATACGAGTTACAAAATAGAGTGTCAACAAGTTGGCACCGTTCACACCCTCATTGATCCAATCACAGTAAGCGCATTCCTTCACACTTTGGGTGGCCATCGCACTTGTAGTTAATGAACAATTGTGAAAGTTCAAAATGTGTCTAAAACATCCTTGAACGTTTAGACCCCAGAATATAAAATATCAATTCAAGCTTATAATCAAACAATTAATGTGCGGAACATGAACATAAGCCAAACACAAAATTGATAACTAATCTATGCCAAATATAAACACATCCACAACAGTAAATATAAGGCAAAGATAAAGGGAAGGAAGATGCAAATACACAGACAACACACGATGTGTTATCGAAGAGGAAATCGAAGTCTTCGGCGTAAAACCTCTCCACCGCCCTCCAAGCGGTCAAATAATCCACTAAAGAATGTAGTTGGGATACATGAACAGTAGAAGACCCTCCAAGCCTAATATACCCAAGTACCTAAGCCCTCCAAGCTTCTTGACAAGCTTCTTGCTCCAGCGAGGTTACGCCGAACCTATTTCTTCTTTAGCTTCCTGGATTCTGCTACTAAACCATAGCATCAACCAATGTATATTAGTTCCTTCCAAACTGCTTCCTTTAGCACCAAATGAACCTTCTCACAGACGTAGGTGTGGTGAGATATGGATTTGGTCAATGACCTCTCAAGGGTATGATAATGGAGAGGAAGAGAGTACAGAAATTTATAGAGTCTCTAAGGTAAAGATTGGGGATAGGGCAATCTTATTTTTCTCTAGGGTTTCTCTCATAAAAATTCTCTCTAGAAGGTCTCTCAAATTAGTGGGTATAAGGGTCTATATATAGTGGTGTGTGTTTGGAATACGAAGAGTTAGTTTTTGCCAAACAGTGCTGATTGGCAGCTTGACCTCGCGGCTTGTCCAAGTCGCGAGTTCAAGTCGCGACGTAACGGCCTAGCCAATCTGGGACTTTTGTCCTATAGTGCGACAGCTAACACGACCTTTCAGCTTCCCTGTGTGCTTCTCACGTGCCTGCATTTGGCGGCTTACCAGTCGCGAGTTAGCCACGAGTCCTAGCCACGAACCCTTGCTTTCTTGCACATACTTGAGCTTTTCTTCACCTCTTCTCACACACTACCCTTACATTAATCCTACATAAATACAGGGTTACTAAGTGCTAACTTACAAGCAAATTGGCACGGAATAAAGCCAACAAGATGGTTGATAAATTTCAACCTTACAATCTCCCCCTTTGGCTATTCCGTGACAAAACCCTAAAACAAACTCTAGACTTAACGCGTCAGTTAAGAACAGTTGGAAAACTCACTCACACCTAACTCTAGAATATGTGGAGTTTTAGAACCATAAGAACAAGTAACTCCTGAAACATAACAACACAATAAGTTCATTCTATATAGAAAACTTGTAAAGCAAATGGAACAAGCACAACGCGATCAAGCACAATGGAATAAAACAATAAACCATGGCAAGACCAAAACATGCAATCACTATAACCAAGTGATCACTATGCTCATTCACACTTGGAATGAACATCCGGACATTCAAGATGACAAACACAAGGCAAATCACTTGAATGACCAACACTCAACCAATGCACACTACATGAAGTATGTGCATCTAGGAAAAATCCTACACGGGCACAAGAGTGACAGTACTTAAAAAGAAATGCATATCATTAGGATAGAAGTACTGATTTAACAGAGCACAAAGGCTGCATATAGCATGGCATAAACCACAAAGGCCTACAAGTGTGCATAAACAAACCCTTAAAGCCTACATAAGCAACATGGGTATAAATCAAAAAACAAACCAGAACATATGTTGACTTAAAACAATATATAAAAGAACCAAGTATTAAACACATTCAAGAGTTATGAGTCCTATAATAACAATAGTTAATCAACAAACTATCAAAACTACATATAAAACTTTTAAGAGATAAAGAAATCTCCCCCTCAAAACAAGCACTCTCCCTCAAGAGTTCCCCCAAAAATTCTCCCCATTTTTGATTGGAATGGCCAAAGGGTCATTGCTCCTGGTTAGTGTGAATGCTGTCAAACTTGGCTGAGAGTACATCCAGCTGATCCTGCATTGCTGTCATTCTTTTAGTATGCTGGTTTTGAACTTCTCTAAGTTCATCAAGCCTTTTCAAGATGATCTGAAATGCATCAGGAGGTGCAGCTGATGAAGTAGAGGCCCTGCTTCTCTTGACTCTTCTTCTTGGTATGGAAGATGGTCCTGTAGCCTCTGCTTCAGTCTCCATTGGATCACCTTCTTCTTGAGCACCCTCCTCTTCTTCACCTGGAAGATGACTTTGTATCCTTGTGAGAGTAAATTTGTTAATTGCTGATAGAGGAGGCAAATGACTGATATCCTGAGGAATTGCAACACCTTTTTCTCTGAAAATCCTCATGAGAAGACTAGGAAAAATCAGCTTGGGTCTTGAGGTGGATCTAGTCTCATCCACTATAGTATCAAAGATATGAGAGCTGATGTTAATAAAGGTTTTCTCCTTCAGTTTCATGAGAAAGATGGCTCTGGCATTTGTCAGTGTAGTCATCTTCCTTATAGGGTATAGATTGTACATCATTATGGTGGTCAGACACCTCATATCTTTAGGAAAATCAGAAGTGTTGAGACATCTCTTTTCTATAACCCCACCAATTCTTTTCTGGACAGTTTCTAGAGAAAGCATTCTATCCTTGTAGTTAGTGAATTCATAATCTTCTAATTCCTCAAGCCCTAGAACCTTATCAATATCATGAGCATCTAAGGTAAATTCCTTTTTTCTTACCCAACAACTCAGCTCCTCCTTCCTTATCACAGCATTTGCATAGAATTCTCTAATTAGAGGGTCACACACAAGTGGAAGGTCACTCAGCAGTTTTTCCCAACCTCTACCCTCAAAACACTCGGGAATGAAAGTGTCCTTCAACTCCTTGAAATCAACAAATCTTTCCTGAATGATGGTTCCTTTTGAAAAAGAATCCCTATATCTCTCAAAGTATTGAATGGACCTAAATAGGTTAGGGTCCATTTCATTCTTTTGTCAGATTTCTTAGCAGTGGTCTTTTTTTTTTTTTTTTTTTTTTTTTTTAGGTGATGCAGTTATCTGTAAACAAGCAGAAAAGGCCACAACAAGGCAAAACACAACACCCTTGAACGTTTAGACCCCAAAATATAAAATATCAATTCAAGCTTATAATCAAACAATTAATATGCGAAACATGAACATAAGCCAAACGTAGAATTGATAACTAATTTATGCCAAATATAAACACATCTACAGCAGTAAATATAAGGCAAAGATAAGGGAAGGAAGATGCAAACACATGACAACACACGATGTGTTATCGAAGAGAAAACCGAAGTTCTCGGCGTAAAACCTCTCCGCCGCCCTCCAAGCGGTCAAATAATCCACTAAAGAATATAGTTGGGATACATGAACAGCAGAAGACCCTCCAAGCCTAATCTACCGAAGTACCTAAGCCCTCCAAGCTTCTTACTCCAACGAGATTACACCAAACCTATTTCTTTTTTAGCTTCCCGGATTCCACTACTAAACCATAGCATCAACCGATGTATATTGGTTCCTTACAAACTGCTTCCTTAATACCAAATAAACCTTCTCACAGACGTAGGTGTGGTGAGATAAGGATTTGGTCAATGACCTCTCAAGGGTATGATAATGGAGAGGAAGAGAGTAGAGGAATTTGTAGAGTATCTAAGGTAAAGATTGGGGATGAGGCAATCTTTTTTTCTCCAGGGTTTCTCTCACAAAAATTCTCTCTAGAAGCTCTCTCAAATTAGTGGGTATAAAGGTTTATATATAATGGTGTATGTTTGGAATACGAAGGGTCAGTTTTTGCCAAACAGGGCTGATTGGCGGCTTAACCTCGCGGCTTGTCCAAGTCGCGGGTTCAAGTCGCGACGTAACGGCCTGGCTAGTCTGGGACTTTTGTCCTGTAATGCGACAACTGGCGCGACCCTTCAGCTTCCCTGTGTGCTTCTCACATGCCTGCATTTGGCGGCTTACCAATCGCGAGTCAGCCGCAAGTCCTAACTGCGAACCCCTGCTTTCTTGCACATACTTGAGTTTTTCTTCACCTCTTCTCACACACTACCCTTACATTAATCCCACCTAAATACAGGGTTATTAAGTGCTAAATTACAAACAAATTGGCACAGAATAAAGCCAACAATATTTGATAAATTTCAACCTTACAAATTATTTTGCCCCAACTTAACCACTACATCTATGCTCTTTCCTCCAAGAGAATTAGACTCATAGAATCTTTCAGATCCATTATGAGAAATGTTTTCATTGAAAAAGTCCATATTCCACCCAAGGAGATTTGTCTTTGATGCCAATGCAATAGCCACCCTTAAGGACAAAGCAAAAAGCAAAAGTGTTACTAGCCCTACAAGCTACGAAGCATTGATTGCACCTTTTTAGAAATGCTCGATTGCTTCCATAAAAGAGATATCGATGGGTTCGAAAAAACCCTCTATATAATAGACCACGCTGTGCACATGAGAAGGTGTACGGTTCCACCGTTGTCAAATCATTCCACGGGAAACCTCGCTATGATTGCCATCTCTGTCTATGACAAAACCGATAAAAATAGTCCTACAGGACTTGGTCAATAACTCCATTTTATTTTTACATTCTAAATCACAAGAAATCCAAAATGGGGGAAATCCATTGGCAACAAAGCCCATCATCAATTCCCTAGAGTCTTGTATGCGATCGAACACCTCCATAATCGAATCTCCTGATACAGACTGATCTTTGTTCTACCGATCTAAACTCAATCTTAACTATTCCTGGTTGCCGTTGCCATCTTTGGATCTAGCTTTCTCTTTGGCTTGTCTCAAATATAGCATTTGGACTACTCTTCCAAGTGAACTTCTTTGATATGCATCCAATTAGTGACCAACTTCACAATCAATTTTCTTAATTGTAGATGTTTACGTAGATGTCCTTGGAGAAAACACGCTCCAACAGTGAATCAGAAGTAGCTCAATATTGAAATCCAAGGTGTACAAAGTTGTGAATTCTCCTAGTATGCATGTGTTCTCTGTATGATGACCAGTGGCGATTCTAGGAATTTTTTTCAGAGTGTTCCTTGGGTATGTGGTTTTCTTATCAAATATTTGTCCATAATTCTAGCAAAAGAATAAACAATAAACTATAAGTTCATTTAAAATATTAATAAAATTATTAATTATTGTTGTTTAGTTTTTTTTTTTTAGGTGAATTATTGTTGTTTAGTTTTTTTTTTTTTTTTTTTAGGGTGAAA
>NW_027069619.1:406907-418854 GCF_002906115.3 Quercus suber
TTTTTTTTTTTTTAGGGTGAAATATTGTTGTTTAGTTGTTTTATTAATTTGTTTGTCTTTTATAAATTATAATTTGTTATATTGTTGTTTCATTAATTATAAAATTATTAATTGTTGTTTAGCATAATATAATTTAATTTGTCTGTCTTTTATAATATATTGGTTAATTAAATTTTTAATTATTGTTTATTAGTTGATTCCCCCAATTAATTATTGGTTAATTAAAATATTGTTTATTAGTTGCACTAACGCACACCTCATGTGTATTTACTTCCCTCAATTCAAATATTCCACCTCGGCCCCATGCCCCCATCCACCGCCCACCATGGTTTTAAAAACCGGTGCAGTGAAAGAACCAGAAAAAGGAGTGGTTATCGGTTTTCTGGTCAGACCGGAGTTCGATTGGTGGTCAAGCCGGTGATGTCATAAATAATTTAACTAATAAATAAATAATTATAAAAAATAATAAAATTAAATAAATAAGAATATAGATACTAATATTTACTAAAAAAAAGATATAAAATTTTAGAAGTATTTTCATGTTAAAGTTAACTCAAATTAAAAGAAAAATAAATTATCATTTTTTTAGAGGAAGAAAAAGAAGTTAACCTAAACAAACTACACAAAAAAAAAGGTTATGGTTTTAAAGTTTTATAATCATATATAATTTTCAGTATTTTTAACAAAACCATTATTTAATTTAAAAATATTTACCTATGTTAATATAATTTCACATCTAAATATTTCTTCTAAAAAAATTGTATTTATTATAAAAATATTTTATGTTGGTCTTGAATGTTGCAATAACTTTATCGGTGTACGAAGTGTAAATAATTTGATTGACCACTCAAACCCACTGTACCCACATAAGCCATATCACAAACGTATTTATCATCAAAAAAAAAAAAACAAAGAAGAGTAAAGTGATCTGCCTCTCCCACCGAACTATCAACGTGGCCAAAGGATATCCACCCACATATTGTCCTCTCCTCTCCTTGTCTAAAAAGTATAAACAAATTGCTAAAATCTCTCTCTCACTCTGAACATTTAGAAGAAGAAGAAGAAGAAGCAGCAGCAAAGCTGCAGTTTCGTCTCTTTCTCTGTTTCCTCCAAAGCCTAGTTCGGCCCCGAGCAAATTAAGAGATATTTCTTATTTCATAATCATTTTCTCACATATTCTTCGCTACAATTTTTTTTTTTCCAGAGTCTCTGTTACAATTTTTTTTTTTTTTTTTTTAGATTTTAGTTCAAAATTTGTTTGGCATAAAAAAAGTTTGAGGGTGTTCCTCATTTTTTTGAGGGTGTTCCTAATTTTTTTTTAAGGGTAGATAAATAAAAAATTTTAAATTTTTATATATTAATTTTTTTTTTCAAGTTAGGGTGTTCCTGGGAACACCCTGAACCAAACGTGGTGTCGCCACTAATGATGACGACTCTAAAAATATACTTTTATACCTTTGGAAACCCTAGTGCATTGATCCTATGTGAGCCAAGTCATCATAGGCTGAAAAAAAAAAATAACTTAGAAATCCTGCAGCTTGATCAGTCAAGAGGTGTCTAGCCAAGAGTTGAGCTTCATCAAAGCTCAATTGATCGTGAGGAGACAAGCTAGAAGTTGAGGTAGAAGAACTCCCATGATCTTTAGCAATTTCCTTGTTTCTTCAATGTAGTTCTTCAACGCTAATCTAGACACTAAAAACTAAGAGAAATGTTATTTTCAGAATGTTAGGACATATGTGTTTTTATTTGTTAAGAACATATGTCACTTATTTATGTAAATTGGCTAATCCTTTGACAAAACGCACTCTACTTGTAATTGGGTAGTTCTAGGTGTTTTTAATACTTCAAAAAACAAGGTTTCAAGGTCAAGTGTTGAAGTCATCAAGTCTGTCCAAGAAAAAGCAAGCTGAAGTGCAATTTCATTAAAGCTCGACACTTGCTCAATAGCTACCTCGACACCTGCTATCTGTCGATATCTAAAATTTCAGATTTTCTGATCTGATTTTCTTGGGATCCGTGAATATGCTTTTGGGCCTTCTTTTCTCCAAACCCTAAACATATAAAAGAATTGTTTTAAGAGCCGTCAAGTTTGACACAAGTTGCAAACTCATTGAGCAATCTCTGTTCAAGCAAATTGTGATCAAAAGACGAAATTCTTGACCTAGTTCATCCTTTCTAAAGAAGTTGCTGTGTATTTGCACCATAGGGTTTTGTGACCAAGTATCTTCCTGATTTTCATCGTGTAAGATGAACTGAAGAACCTTGCAGCCAACCTTTCTTCCTTAAGTTGGTGTTCTGAAGTAGCGTACTGGGATCTGCACATTGGTTAGTCACGTACTTGGGAGTCGTGCATCAAAGGCGAGAACTGTCACTACAGATCAAGTCCAATTGGGTATTGGGGTAAGGGTTCAACTGTAGGTTAGTAAGGTACTTGGGATTCCTTTACTTGTAACCGTTTGATTTGATAATAGTGGAGTTTCAGGAGTGGTGACCTGAAAATCACCCGATGGGGTTTTTGCCGCGAGGTTTTTCTCTATTCGTAAACAAATCACCATGTCATTTAATTTTCGCTGCATATTTAGTTATTTGGTAATTTGTTTGTGCTTCCACATATTTCCATGATAAATTGATTAATTAATAACTTGGCTAATTAATTAATTGGTTTAATCACAAGGGGTCATTCAGATTGTGGCCTATCAAGTGGTATCAGAGCAGGCACACTCTGATTAGGTTTAATCTTTACTGTATTGATCCATTGACCCCTGCTTGTCATGGATAGAGGACAGTCATTAATTATACCTCCTTTATTTGATGACACTAACTATGCATACTGGAAAGTACGCATAAGAGCTTTCTTGCAGTCTTTAAATGAGAAGGTGTTGCAGGCTGTAGAGATTGGCTGGACCAAGCCAAAAGAAGAACCGACCGATTGGGATGATGCAAAGATCAAGGCGGCTAACTTCAACAGTAGAGCGTTAAGTGCCCTATTTAGCGCAGTCACCAATGAGGAGTTCAAGAAGATATCCTCAACTGAAACTGCTAAGGAGGCTTAGATCATCCTCCAGACAACCTACGAAGGAACAAAGGCTGTCAAAGATTCAAAACTTCAGAGGCTCACTACAAGCTTTGAAGAAATTAAAATGGAGGAGGATGAGTCGTTTGATGAGTTCTATGCCAAGCTAAAGGACATAGTGAACTCAACCTTCAATCTTAGGGAAACCATCCCTGAACCTAAGGTTGTAAGGAAGGTGCTCAGATTTCTACCTAAGAGATTCCATGCCAAGATTACAGCAATAAAAGAATCAAAGGACATTAATAAAATTCCTTTGACTGAGCTGGTTGGAAACTTGCAGACCTACGAGCTAGGACTAACTAGGATTAGCAAAACTAGTAAAGGCAAGAGCATGGCCTTGAAGGCAAAGAGTAGTGATACAGATGAGTCTTCCGATGATGAAGATTCTAAGATGAAGTCCTACATTACAAGGCAGTTTAAAAATTTTATGAAGAATGCCAATGGGAGGAACTTCGACAAGGATTGCAAACAATCTAGTTCTTCTCAGTTTAAGAACAAAGACAAAGGGAAGAAGGACACTAAGGATGGCAGTCAGTACACTGTTCCGGCTAGACCAAAGTGCTTTGGATGTTATGGATTCAGTCACATGAAGCATGAATGCCCAACATATCTCAAGAGCATTGGGAAGAGTAAGGCACTTGCTGCAACCTTGAGTGACACTGAGCCCGAAGATGATTCTGACAATGAGGATGACGGAATCTTAAATACCTTCACTGCCACAGTCAATCCTACTGAAGGGATTGTTAAAGAAGTGGATGAAGAATAAGAATTGGTAGAGCCCAAATTTGAGAAGATGGATGATCAAGATGATATCCACTCAACCTATGAGAAGCTTTACAAACTCTCTAAGAAGCATGAGAAATTATATAGGCTGGCCACTAGGAAGCTCAGTGATGTGGAACTTGATCGTGAAGAGTTGTCCACAAAGGTTGATGAGGCATATCAAACCATTGGAGCACTGAGATTTGAGAACAATTTTTTGGCTAAGAAGACCAAGAAGCTTGAAGCTGAGCTATTTCAAGTTAGAGCTCAATTGGAGAGGACTTCAAGTGCAAAGCTTGATGAGATGCTGAGCAATTAGAAAACTGCTTCAGATTGAACTGGCTTGGGGTATAGTCTTTCTTTCTCTAATACTGCTTCTACTAGCAATCTGTTTTTGTTTCTCCTGCTAATAACACTGAAATTGAGAACACTGATGTCAAAATTGAATTAGCTAGTGAGAAATTAGACAAGGGTAAATCTATCTTAGGAGCACCTCCTAAATAAGATAAGAAAGATGCTAAAAACCCTAGGGTTAAGAAGGCTAACTCTCAAAAACCTAAACAAAAGAAGCAGCATCTCTATCATCATTGTGGAGCTGCCGGTGATACTCGACCAAATTGCTATAAGTGCCTAGCCACTCAACAGAGCAATGGCATAATAGCATCTGGAAGGCAAAATCAGATTCAATCCTCTCTTGCTCCTCTTGGAGATATTCTTAAAGCCCTCATGTTTCTTTCTAACTTGAACGGTTTCAATTCTTCCCCCTCACCACCGGTTCAAGGATTCAATCAAAGAAAAGGTTCTTCCAAGGTGTGAAAGAAAAAGGACTCTAAGTGATTTCATCACTTTCTTTTCCCTTCTTGCTTTTCTTGTTTGTTGCATTGCTTGTGTGTGTTGCATTTTTGTTGAGTCAGTCTAGTTTTATACTTTACTTTGTTTAACATGTTTTGTGTGTTTACTTTTAGTTTTGTTTTTTTTTTTTTTCGTTTTTTATATAAAAAAAAATTGAAAATTTAGAAAAATACAAAAACAGTGTGTGTTTTGTGTACTTTGATACTTGTGTACCTTGGATGACCATTGAAACAAAGTTTCTAAACTTTGTATCTCTTTAGCTTAGATGAGCATCTCTATGTGCAACTAAGCAAGTGAGCTTTGTGGCTCTTATTTGTGATGAGTAAGATTAAGTTATCTCTTAAAGCTTAACACTCATATCACTCTTTTTGACGGGTAGGACTAGAAAATCCTAAGAAAAATGCATAAATAACCATCTCACCACTGTTGCTCGCCAATCATAAAAGACACCTGTATGCTTTGACATAGCAAAAGTGCAGTGTCAAAGACATTCGTATGCTTCGACATAGCAAAAGTGCGATGTCAAATGCTTAACATCTTGGATATTTCTTCTCTCTCTTTTATATGCCCATGTATGGTATGCTAAAATAAAAGAAAATATGCAAAGAAAATAAAAAGCAAAAAGATCAAAAATGCTTTAAATATGGTTGCAAGCATGTATTCTAGGATATGTGGGAGTTATAGGATGTACCTCGAAGGTGATAGTCCCCATCAAACAGTTATGATTGTGTGTGAGTTAAAGTTATTTTCTCATATCTCAAATCATCGTAACATGTATACACATATGCAATCTTGCGATATTTTTCACACACAACATGCAATATTCTTTACTACTTTTGATACATGTGTAGGTACAATGTGATTTGGCCATCACAAAGATTCTACATGTGCTAATGTATGCTCACTAAACTGTCTTAACTTGTTTTTGAAAAATAAAATTAGTTAGACTTGTTATGTGTGTGTGTGTGTGTGTGTGTGTGTGTGTGTGTTTTTGAGGATCCATGTGCTTAAATTCTTGTTGAGAGATGATTTTGAGAGCTTTATATGTTGAATGGTTCATTGGTTGAGGTGTATGTTGGATTGCATTCATGTCTGCGTTTTTCTCTTCTCGAAAAACTGCTTTTAACTGCTTGCTCGATACCTCCTCGACACCTCCTAGATACCTGGTCATCTGTCGAGCTTCTCAAGCCTTTTTCTTATTGCAATCTCGACACCTTTTCGACACCTGATGGATCGATCGAGAAATTTTTTGTCTCCTCGACACCTTGTTGATCGATCGAGCTTCTGATATTTGAAATTTGATCTTGCACCTCGATACCTCCATCTGTCGAAGGCCATTTCTCTCGATACCTCCTCGACAGCTTCCTCGATACCTCTTGATACCTCAGTTGTCGAGATTTACTAAAGTGTCTATTTAAGGACTTTTCGCGATTCAGACTTCATTCCCTTGATCTCTCTCGATCTGTCCGTGGCTGTTCACCTCCCAAACACCCTTTTCTTACTCAAATCTTCAAACCCTCTTCCATTTCGGTCTTCCCTTGGTTTCAATCACTTGGTAAGTGCACTTTTTCCCTTCCTTTTTCATGCATTGCATGTTTTGAAACCTAGGCTTTGGGATTTTTTGAAATTTTTGGGGTTTTTCAAAATTAATGAGTTTTTATTGAAATTTTGGGTTGGGTTTTCACTTAAATACTTTCAAAATGACATACATTGCATTCCATGTGCATTCAAATCACATTTACATGCATTTAGATGTGTGCTTTATGCTGTGTGCTAGTAGGATTGGATTGGGCTGAGCCTATGATGCCTTTTACTTTGCATGTCACATGCTCATGCATTCCCATGCATACGTTCTTTTTGTTCATCATATTTGCTATATTTGAACTATGTTGGGACTTTTCTGATTGTCTCCCTCTCTATCTCTTTCTCATTCTTTTACGTTAGTAGTGTCTATGGCAACCAAACGTAAATCCACTCCTGCTCCGAACCCTCTGCGTTCTAAAGCTTCCTCTTCTTCTGACTCTGCTCCTCTTAACCTTCGGTTCTGTGATGGAGATGCCCACAAGGCATTTACAGAGAACTGTTCTCAACGAGGTGTTCATTCGGAACGCCAAGTCATTCTGGCGGACTTCGCTAACACTGACCTTCCCTCTGTCATTCACAGTAGGGAATGGGGGTCACTGTGTGACATCCCAGTCACTTGTCCTCTTGTGCTGATTCAGGAGTTTTACTCCAACATGCATAGGATATATTTTTCAGTACCTCTCTTTTTCACTCGCGTTCGAGGTACACGCATTCCTGTCACACCGCAGCTCGTTGCGGATGTGCTTAAGGTTCTTAGGATAGAGTTTCCTGACTATCCTTCTTGTGAGTGTCTAAGGACTATATCCAAAGATGAGCTCATCTCTGCCTTTTGTCAGTATCCTGCTGATCGGGATGAGTATCAGTACACATCATGTAGGCCTTTTGCTAAACGTCCTAGATTCCTAAACATGGTGATGACATTTGTACTCCATCCTTTCTCTCACTACAACTCTATCACAAAGCCTCGTGCTCGATTTTTGTTATCTCTTCTTGAGCATCTCATTATAGATTTTCCTTCTCACTTATATTTTCCTTCTCACTTTATTCTTTCTATCATAGATGTTCATCTTAATTCGGCGTCTCGTGATAAGCTCATCTTTCCTTCCGCTATCACGAGGATCTTACGCCATTTTTCCATTCCTTTTCCTGTGTCCGACCACTTCACACACATATCTCCCATAGATACCGCTACTGTAAAACATAGTGAGGCTTAGTTTAGGTCGCAACAGACGGATTCCACTCCTCCCTCCCGTTCGACTCTTTCTAGATCTACTCCATCCAGATCAGCTCCATCTACATCCGCTCCTTCTTCCTCTACGGGCGATGTATCTCTAGGAGACATTATGGCACAGCTGCAGCGCATGGACACTCGCCTTGATACACTCTCTGCTGAGTTGTATCAGGTGAATGTTCGTGTTGGTCGTATTGCACGACAGCAGGTGACCATGGGTGGTTTTGCTCCAGAGGCTACTCCTTCACCACCTACTCCAACAGCTTCAGATTCTGAGGATGATGAGGATGATGATGATGATGATGATGATGATGGAGATGCTAGCTCTACTGATGAGATATCTACATGACACTCTACCCTTTGTCACTCGTGACAAAAAGGGGGAGTAGTTTTGGGTTATGAGAGTAGTCATCTTAGGGGGAGAGTTAGTATAGGACATTTTGATAGGGGGAGTGTTGATATTCTTGAGGGATGTAGTGAGGTTTTTATGTATCTTTTATTTTCTATTCTTTATAGATACATTGATCTTGTATATGAGGTCCTTTGACCATTTTTACATACATTGTACTTATACTTTTTTATATATGTGGATGTATGTTTCTTTCACCTCTCTCTTCATGTGTTGTTTCTTCTGTATCTTTATACACATATTCTTTATATTTTTATGCAATCTATTATTTCTATTTCACACAAGATACCTTGATGAGTTTTGTTTAAAGTGTTTCAGAAATACAGGTTGTCAAAGTCTACTTGCCATAAACTCTCTTCTTGCAAAATTTTTCAAGAGTTTGTGTTAGGATAGATTTTATTGTATTCAACAAGTGAATATGAGTTTAGATATTTATGACTTCTCTCATATGTTCATTTGCTTATTGTGGTTTTGTCACGGATTGCCAAAGGGGGAGATTGTTAGAACATATGTGTTTTCATTTGTTAAGAACATATGTCACTTATTTATGTAAATTGGCTAATCCTTTGACAAAACGCACTCTACTTGTAATTGGGTAGTTCTAAGTGTTTTTAATACTTCAAGAAACAAAGTTTCAAGGTCAAGTGTTGAAGTCATCAAGTCTGTCCAAGAAAAAGCAAGCTGAAGTACAATTTCATTAAAGCTCGACACCTGCTATCTGTCAATATCTAAAATTTCAGATTTTCTGATCTAATTTTCTTGGGATCTGTGAATAAGCTTTTGGGCCTTCTTTTCTCCAAACCCTAAACATATAAAATAATTGTTTTAAGAGCCGTCAAGTTTGACACAAGTTGCAAACTCATTGAGCAATCTCTGTTCAAGCAAATTGTGATCAAAAGACGAAATTCTTGACCTAGTTCATCCTCTCTGAAGAAGTTGCTGTGTATTTGCACCATAGGATTTTGTGACCAAGCATCTTCCTGATTTTCATCGTGTAGGATGAACTGAAGAACCTTGCAGCCAACCTTTCTTCCTTAAGTTGGTGTTCTGAAGTCGCGTACTGGGATCTGCGTATTGGCTAGTCATGTACTTGGGAGTCGTGCATCAAAGGTGGGAACTGTCACTAAAGATCAAGTCCAATTGGGTATTGGGGTAAGGGTTCAACTGTAGGTTGGTAAGGTACTTGAGATTCCTTTACTTGTAACCGCTTGATTTGATAATAGTGGAGTTTCGGGAGTGGTGACCTAAAAATCACCTGGTGGGATTTTTGCTGCGCGGTTTTTCCCCATTCGTAAACAAATCACCGTGTCATTTAATTTCCGCTGCATATTTAGTTATTTGGTGATTTGTTTGTGCTTCCACATATTTGCATGATAAATTGATTAATTAATAACTTGGCTAATTAATTAATCGGTTTAATCACAAGGAGTCATTCAGATTGTGGCCTATCACACAACATATTCACAATATTTTCACAACAAATCTTAAGTAGTATGTTGTTACCAGTTGTTGTTGTTGGGGTAAAAAAGTAATCTTAGTGGTAGGTTTAAATTTGAACCATTAACAACTAATCACCTATGATTTATTGTGAAAATATTGTGAACGTAGCACTTCTCAAAAACTAAAAACTTAATTACATAAAAAAAAAATAGAAAAATAAAATGTGCTTTGACTCAAATTTGCCAACACTTCCAATATTAAACCCTAAAAGTCATGATGTTTTGCTCTGATGATGATAATAATTGCCAAAATATTCTGTTGTGTAAAGTTGTGATTTACAACTATTTGTTTTGTTAGCTTTTATTCCGTGCCAAATTTGATTATAATTTCATTCAATCTTTTGTACCCCGTATTTATTATGGGATTTAATTGTAAGGGTTGTGTGATAGAGAGAGTGTGTGTGAAGACTCAAGCAACTAAAGACTGAGGAGTTCTCGCAGGTATCTCGTGACTAAGCAACCCACAAAGTGAACCATGTGCCCTGCACATGACTGGAATGTGAAGAGTCAGGACAAATGGCGACAGCTGTGTTTCGTGAGTAGCTCGCAGGTAAGGCCTTCACGCGAGACATTCTGTTTTGCCAGGCTGTGCTATTTGATACACACTTTTTGTGCCCACACTATATATACCCATATTACTCACAAATGTTGAAGAGTACTTCTGAGAGAAAACCCTAGCTCTACACATTTGCTTGTGGAATTTCCTCAACTCCTACCTCTCCATTTTCATACTATTAAGATGTTAATAGCCCAAACACTTACCACACCCTTTCAGAGTGTCAAATGAGGTTTTAGAACTGCTGGGAAGCATTGAAAGAAGCAAAAGATGGCAAATGCAACATGGAACTTGTTGCAGGATCTGGAAAGTTAGACAAGACACGGTTCTGAGAAGCCTTGTTGAAGTAGGAGCTTGGAAGGCTTAGGTACATCAGGTAAATTAGGCTTAGAGGGTCTCTTGCTCACCCATGTATCCTAACTGATTATCTTGTGGATCGATTACTGCTTAGAGGGCGGCGGAGAGGTTTTTTACCGAGTTCTTTGGTTTCCTCTTCGACAACATATCGGTGTATTATCTTGTGTTTGCATCTTTCTTCCCTACTCTTTTACATTTCGTTTTACTGCTATGTCGCTATGATTATGGATTAGAGTAGCTTATTTGTTTATCCGCTCACATTTACACTATTCCGCACTTAGTATTAAGTTAGTGTAAAATCTATCAAGCCATAACTTTAATTTGGGGGTCTAAACAGCTCTTATGTTTTCAACACATTCTCGAGCTTTCATGTTGCATTTCCTTGTATTGAAAAAACACTAATATTATATATATATATATATAGTTTTAATTGGTTTACATGGTCTGAGGTCTTTTTATTTTATTTTATTATTTTTCAGTTTAGTCCACGTGACCTCTTAGGTGACATAAGAATTATTTTTTATTTTACTCATTAGCTATATCAACATTTTTCATCCATCAATTAATAGTATGAGACTATTTTGACACAATCCTAAAAAATTAGGAACTAAACTTCACATTTGAAATGCTAGTGACTAAATTAACACAGTGTAAACATTAAGAACCAAAGTAGTATTTACCCCTTTTAATTTTTACTTGAGGCAGAATTTAAGTGATGGATATATTAAATAAAAGCCTTCTATCCATGGTTTTCAAAATTGGACTAAAATGGTTGATTGAATATCAAACTGGACATGGAATCGATCTAGTAAAAACCAGAAAAATCTACTAACTTGGGTGTGGGAATGAACTACTATAAAATTTTACATCATCTTATGCTTTCACTCATTTAAGGAAATAATTTATGCTTATAGACAAGAGTTTGAATTTGTAAAAGATGGGATGTACAACCCATGTTTTACACCATTCAATAAGAAATTACCACATCAGCTTTTTACTTAAAATTTAGTACATCCTACCACACACAATAAATCACAGTTCAGTTAGATTTTCAAATGAGTATTAAAATTGATCGAGTGTGGTTGTACCTATTCTTTAATATATAATTTGATGATATGGCATATTGAAATTGGAGGAGTAAAACTTGAGTTATTCATTACATCTTTATTGAATTTAATCTCTATAGACAATACACTTATACAACATGTAAGAAATCCACATGGTTCCCTCAATATGATTATATGAGTGCAGAAGGATATATCATACTCTCTCTTTTTTTTTTTTTTTTCTTTTATATATATATATATATATATATAAAATAAAAAGTGTACTCTAGTTTAATCTAAGTATATATGTGCATAAAGCTCCCTTCTAGAGACTTGAATCCTGGCTCTTACCCCCCTATATCCCACAAGCACTTATACTTACGGGGTGACCATCGTACCAAGAGTGTACGATAGTAATATACCATACTTTGGAAATCATGCACATTGAAACACAATGTTAATAGGAAGAGGGATTACAAATCTCACTGTCAGTAACTTGTAAGTGATAGTAAGAAAGTTCTTTGTGAACAATTAAATCACAATTATTTGAGTTCAAATAAGTAAACTATAACAACATA
>NW_027069619.1:423750-459110 GCF_002906115.3 Quercus suber
ATGAATGTTATGCAATGCAAATCCAAAAAAAAAAAAAAAAAAAAAAAAAAAAAAACAAAACAAAACAAAAACAAAAACAAAAACAAAAACAAAAACAAAACAAAACAAAAACGAAAACCAAAGAACAATGGTCACAAAAGAGAATAGCAATGAAGCACAAGGACCATGTCAGAAAGACTAAATTAAATCAAGTCTTTTTCATCCAAAACCTTTTAGATGTACCACGAGCATTGAAGTTCCTATTCACGTTCGAGTGATTTCCAACTCCATGATTGGAATAAAGGTTTAAAGCCTTTACCAATTCACCAATGAGTGCCATAGGATCTTGTGCTTGAGGCAAAAGCACTTTTGGTTTGTTTGCTCTCTTAGCAACTTGAAGCTTGTAATAGTTAGGACAAATATGTCTAGACTTACCACAAAAATGACAAACCCAAGTAGGTTTACTATGCATCTTGTCCTTAGAAAGGGTAAACTTCTTAGGTTTAGACTCTCCCAGATCAAACCTAATCTTCCTAGGAGGTGAAACTTCTACAGGTTTGACAACCTCACTCACAGGGGGTTTAACAGTTTCACTCACAACCTCACTCACAGAAGGTTCAGAAGAAGATGAAGGAACAAAGTTCGTGGAATTAGGAGCAGACACAGAGATGCTTTCAACATAACCTAAACCAGATTTGTCAAAATGATACTTTTGAACATTCAACATTTGATCAAGTTTAGAACTAACAGATTTAGCAACAGATAAATCATGTTCCAAAGTTTTAACTTTATCAAGTAAGAGCATGTTCTCAGATTTCACATGATTCAAAAGATCATTAGCATCAAATAATTTAACAAGCAAATTTTTCTTGCCAAACTCAAGAGAATCAATTTTCTTCAAGCCAAGTTCAACATTCATAGCATCCTTTGCAGCAACTTTGCAAAGTTTATTATAGGCCTCTAGAAGATCTGCATCCTCAGAGAGTTCCCCATCAGAAGGATTCTCTTCAACAGACACGCTTTCATTAACTACAGCAATAGCAGTGAAAATAATAAAGTTTCTATCTTCATCACATCTAGACTCATCATCAAAAACCTCATTATCACTAAGGGTTACAGTCATAGCTTTACCCTTAGACCTCAAGTAAGTAGGACATTCAGATTTAACATGACCATACCCTTGACAAACAAAACACTGAGGACCCAAAGAATTGTTTGAAGATTGACCTACTTTTTCTCTAGGTTTTTCAAAATTATTAACCTTAGTGGGATCATTCTTCCTAAAGTTTCTAGATTTAGCAGTGTTTGTACCTCTTGCCTTTCTGTTGTTATTCCTAAAAAAGTTTCTAAATCTCTTGGCAAGGTATGCAATCTCTGTAGCAAAGAGCTCATTATCAAATCCACCAACCTCAACATCATTAACTGACTTAAGAGCCATTGATTTGGATTAGTTAGCTTTGGGCAGGTCTAACTCAGAGGATTGAAGAGATCCTACAAGCTCATCGACAGGGATGGAGTCCACATCCTTGCTTTCAGTAATGGCAGTCACTTTGGGTCTAAAGTCTTCAGTTAAAGATCTAAGAATCTTCCTAACAATTTTAGGTTGATCATAGATTTCACCCAAATTAAAAGCAGAATTAACAATATCATTCAGTTTAGCATAGAATTCATCAAAAGATTCATCATCAGACATTCTAATGCTTTTAAATCTAGAAGTCAATTGTTGCAATTTATTGATCTTAATTGCCTTTGTGCCTTCATGCACAGTCTAGAGGATTTTCCAAGTAGTGTGAGCAACCTCAACATTTGAGATTCTTTTAAATTCCTTCATAGAAACAGTATTAAAGATGGCATTCTAATGCTTTCAAATCTAGAAGTCAATTGTTGCAATTTATTGATCTTAACTGCCTTTGTGCCTTCATGCATAGTCTGGAGGATTTTCCAAGCAGTGTGAGTAACCTCAACATTTGAGATTCTCTTAAATTTCTCCATAGAAATAGCATTAAAGATGGCATTCATAACTTTGCTATTAAAACTAGCTACTTCTTTTTGAGAAGTTTGCCACTCACTCACAAGAGTAGTGCGCTTCTCCCATCCGTACTCAACAAAATTCCAAACCCTCTCATCAATAGATTTTAGGAATGCTTTCATCCTTACTTTCTAATAAGCATAGCTATTCCCATCAAAGTGAGGAGGAACAACAAGAGAATGTCCATGTTCCATGACAAAAGGGGTCAAGGATCAGCTTAGAGATCAAAAGATCTCAAACAAAAGAGCAACCTGCTCTGATACCACTTAAACGGTTTTAGACCCCTTAACCCAACCAGATTAACCTAGTTAATTAGCCAAGTGATTAACTTAATCAAATTATGCAAATCTAGGTTATCACAATCACACAATCATATCAAGAATGTAAAGCAGCAAAAAAGTAAATAACACAATGATATAATGACCCAGGAAACCACACGGTAAAAACCTGGGGAAGATTTGACCTAGCTATCCTCAAGGTAAACCTGAATCTACTATGCGAAAGAATCAAAATTCATATAAAAGAACTTACAAGCTCCCCACCAGTAGAACTTACTAACACGACCACGTGCAAACTCCGAATTCACGGACTCCTTCTTTCTTGAATTTTCCACAAGACACAAGCACCCTTGCTTGTTATTCTTTAAGCTCCAAAGGCAACAACTGAGTTGATCATCAAGATGTTGATATAATCTTTACCTTGAAAATCCTAAGTTTATGTGAAGGAAAGCTCCTCAATGATCTCATAAGAGATTCACACAAGCAGCAAAGTATGAGCAACAATACAACCAGAGCAACTCTTAAAAACGTGGTTAGGGTTTTTCCTTTTATACCTAGGGTAAAAATATAAAACCAAAAACATTTAATGAGCTAGGGCTAAGTTGGAAAATTCTACAGAAAAACATTATGGCTGACTTTCGACTGATCGAGTCTAACTTTCAATCGATCGAGCCAGGCAGAAATACACCAATGCATCTGCAACCTTTCGATTCCAACTTTACATAAATTAAACAACTTTGAGCAAGTCTAAAGAAGACTAAACATATTGTTTTAATCATGGCTTTCCAACATTACACATTAGAGTTCTAAATACATTAAATCCTAAGTCTTTAGAACCTAACAAAAAGTATAAGATATTTTACAACTATATATTTATATAATTTACCGTTGATGGTTTATAGCATTACATATTGTTTTCCATTCTTGGTTGTAATTATTGTGTGTAGTCAAAGTTTCAATGGAAAATATTATTTGATATCTAAAGGTCAGCCACGTTAGGGGCTATTATTTTGTTTTCATTAGCATTATGACACTAAAAGATAAACTTGATTTTGGCTATTAACTTAGCTCAATGTATATACATTGGCAAAAAGTTTTGACCAGTTTATATAATATAAATAAAAAAGAAAGCTATTGATCATACATTGATTTCAACAACTTTATGACCATTTAAAGTTAGCAAACGTTTTTATTCTTTGGCTAAGGACAAGCTACATGTCTAGCTCTATATATATGGAAAGAAATAAAAGTTTCCAATACACATCATTTTTGAATTACAAAAGCTACAGACTTTCAAAAACACTTTTTATTATTGTTCTAAACACTTACCATCTCCTGCTTTTTACTATTTACAAAATATATCTTTTACTAAATTTTTTGGAAAAGAAAGTACTATAAAGAACTTATGTCCAACGAGTAGTGTAGGCTTGCAAGGATAATCAGCAAAGGTGACTAGGCTATTGTATCCTAGGGACAACGTGTAGAAACTATTTGTCTAACTACATCAGATATACCATAAACGGCATGATTTGTCTCAAGACAGTGACTTGGTCCACACCTCATCTCCGCCACCTCTTTTAGTAAAATCATATTGTGTAATTTCCAAGGAAAAATCAAGTAATATCTCTCCTTTATTTCAAACAGTACACCTCGGGTACACCACGATCGGTTGGTACACCGATGATGCCTGGCTGTACCTCGGCAGACTTAGTGCCATGGGAGATTACCCTACTGAGCAATTTTCGATGGCCAGCACCAGTTCCAATGTCCTAGCTCCCATTCCCAACGAAGCATATTCCTTGTCAAAAATAATTAAATTGGGTCCCACCCACACGAGCAGAACCAAAGAGCAATCATGATTCCACCACTCACCTCAAGGTGAAAATAGCCAAATACCATGTTTTGACAAAATTTGTGGCAAACTAGCATTGTTTCGAAAATATTTAGCAATCTACCACTTTTTTTAGTACTCGAGTTCCTAGGTGAGTCATCAACGTGACACTGCTAACCTGGAATTTGTGCAATTAAAAAAGTAATATGATACTTGATATTACGAAAATTGAGTACTTCTTTATAGTGCTCGAGCATAACAAAGTCGAGTACCTTGTTTTTCTTTTCTTTTCTTTTTTTTACTTTTTGTTTCGTAAAAAAGTAATACGGTACTCGTAAAAAACTTTTCCTACAAAGCCACCTATCCAATAGGTAAAACACTGTATCATATTTAAAAATTCATTTCTTGAGCATGAGTCTACCGCAAGTTAATTTGTAGTACAGAAAACTGCAAAAATTCAACCCTACTGCATGCACTGTTGAGTGTTGACCTTGGCACTGACTATGACTTGTCAATGCCAACCTAATTTACTCCACTTCAACTTTGGTTTCAACAATGGATATTGTGTCCAACGCCATTGCACAAAGCACTATGTAAAGATGGTGTGGCTTCAACAGTGGACACCTTGCAGCTGGTGTGGCTTCTCTTTACAAGGATGGAGCTAGTTGTCAGCATTTCCTAAGTAAAAGTTTTGTACAAAACAAAAAGTAGAGAAAGGAAAAAAAGAAAAAAGAGAAAAACAAGGTACTCGACTTTAGTAATATCGAGTACCACATTATTTTTTTATTTTCACAAATTCCAGGTCAGCAGTGATACGCTGGTGATTCACTAGGAACTTGAGTTCACTAAACTCGAGTACTACTTAAAACTCATTTTGTGAAACTTGAGTACTAAAAAAGTGGTAGATTGCTAAATATTTATGAAACAGTGCTACTTTGCCACAAATTTTGCCAAAACGTGATATTTAACTATTTTCACCCTCACCTCAAGCTATAAATAGTAAAAGGTACAATGAAAGAGGGGTTAGAGGATTGGGAGGGAAGACTAAGAAAATAGTCGAGCATCTAATAGAGAGAGAGAGAGAGAGAGAGAGAGTAAAGTTAATTTCCCAACTAAACGTTCCAACGAACCTGTCTAGGAATCACCCATTGTAGAATACCCAAAACCCACTAAACAAGTAAGTTGTGAGCCCACTCACAAGGCCCACCTTGTGGACAACCGGGCATGCAGAAAATTTATAAATTTCTTTTATTTTACCATGGCCAAACAACGGAGGGTATAGAACAAAAACTCAAGCCATTTTCTAACTAGAATTAGTGTCCCCGTTCCAATGATTTCTCCACAGAGAATATTACAATACATAAAAGTAATTTCCCAAAAAAAAAAAAATTACAAACCTAGAAGTGATCACTTGTATAGTACGATTAATACCCATTAGATATTTGAGATTAATTATTTAATATTTCGAAAGTATAATAACGTAATACTTCTTTCTCTCTTAATATCAAGTGACAGTACAATCATACAATAAGGTGACGTTATTACAGGCAATAACTTATTATTATTATTATTATTATTATTATTATTATTATTATTAAACAACAGGCAGTAACTTATTTCAAGCCCTGCTAAGATAAGCATCCAGCCCTTTGGAAATCATAACTGCCAAATTCCTATAAACTTCTGAGTCGGGAGCAGTCTCATTTGCTTCGATCGACCATTTTGCATAGCCAGCATCCATGACCTGAAGATCAGCCTTGAAACTAGTGTAGAGGTTTAAAATTTGGCGTAAAACCCATTTTTTTTCCTATATTTTTACACGATTCTCACTTTAGTCTCTATCTTTTTTTTCCACCGCTTTTAGTCCCTGTCCTAAAAAACGCGTCTCGTTTTAGTCCTTTCCGTCAATGCCCTAATGGCTCCGTCCTACTGGGCAAATGGAATTATTAAAATAATAATAAACAAATTATTTTGGCATTAAAAAATGCCACATCAGCATTTAAATTTTAAAAAAATTAATTTATTAATTTTAACTAAATAAACAAAATTAAAAATAAAAAATCACATGAATTGAGATTTAAATGTGTCTTAAACAAAAAGAACAAAAACACAAATCCGGATCTAAGAACACAAACCCAAAAAGTAAAATCCAAAAATTTAGAATCTCAAAATCACCATTTTCTCAAATCCAGAAAAATCATCAAATCCTAAAGCCCAAAGTACCAAATCAATCCAAAAATACAACACATCCAATCCCAAAAAAAAAAATCTCAAACTCAAAAAAACCCAGACAAGATGAACCCAACAAACCCACCTCAAAATATTTCAAAATTTCAAAACCCAGCAAACCCACGCTCTCAAAATATTTACCAAATTGATTTCAGCTATTCTGATAAGAGAGGACTCCATAACCACCGGTGAGTTCTGTGGAGGGCATGAAAGTACCAGTGAAAAGGTTCTTCTTTTCGACCTTTGTCACATCGAACAACACGGGAAAGCTTTTCCCGTCAAGCAAAACGACGATGTTTGGGTTGGAAGCAATAAGAGGACTCGGTGGCATGTTGGCTCTGAACACCGTTGACTAGTACTCTTGGGCTCGAGACTTGAAATATTCATCACGGCCTTGGTTATAGAAATAATCAAATCGATCTCTGATTGGACCAACAAAAGGGAGACCATAGTTTCCTAGGATTTTTTTGATCGGAAGTTTGGTGGGTTCAGGTTGTGCCACCGCCGTGGCCGGTGGAACCGACACAAATGGCTTTTCAAACATAGAGGTAGTGATCAGACGGACAATAAATCGACGTGTGGAAGGCTTTGATGATTTTCTTGAAGATTAGAACTTTGGTTGTAGAGAAGGAAAAGCTAGAGAAGTGGATGCCATCTTAACTACTGGGTTTTCTTTGAGAGAAATCTAAGGCAAAAATGTTACAAGGATTTATGGGTCTTCACTATGTGGTTTTGATGCAGAAACTAGTTGAGAAATATTTTGAGAGTGTGGCTTTGCTGGGTTTTGAAATTTTGAAATATTTTGAGGTGGGTTTGCTGGATTCAACTTGCTTAAGATGGTTTTTCTGAGTTTGAGATTTTTTTGTTTGGATTGGTTGTGTTGTATTTTTGGATTGATTTGGTACTTTGGGGTTTCAAGATTTGATGATTTTGTTGGGTTTGAGAAAATGGTGATTTTGAGATTTTTAATTTTTGGATTTTAATTTTTGGGTTTGTGTTCTTAAATTTGGATTTGTGTTCTTATTGTTCTTGTTCAAGACATATTTAGATCTCAATTCATGTGATTTTTTATTTTTAATTCCGTTTTTAATTTTTTTTTATTTAGTTAAAATTCATAAATTAATTTTTTTTAATTTAAATGCTGACATCGCATTTTTTAACGCCAAAATAATTTTTTTATTACTATTTTAATAGTTCTGTCTGCCACGTAGGATGGGACCATTAGGGCACTAACGGAAAGGATTAAAACGAGACGCGTTTTTCAGGACAATGACTAAAAGCGGTGGAAAAAAAAGATAGAGACCAAAGTGAGAATCGTGTGAAAATGTAGGGACGAAAATGGGTTTTACGCCTTAAAATTTCTCCCTCAAGTATAGCAAAAGTGATCAACTTATTTTCATTTTCTAAAGCTTCAATCTTTACTTTCACTGTCATTGGACTACCTGCCATCAATTATCCCAAATACAGCTTTCGTAACTCATGTAAGTACATCATTACTGAGGGCTATGTCTTTGGAAGCGGTGGTGAGGTCAAGAGAGGAAGATAAGGAACTATAGCACAGCACCAAGAAAGTCAAGGAAAACCACCGGTAGAGGGCTCACTTATCTGACTCTTCACCCATATCGGAGATCGGATAATGGAAGGGGTTCTTACAAGGAAAAGCTCATTGGAGAAATCCCAGGAGCCTATGAACAAGCTTTTGTCTTCAACAGCAAGATGGAAGTAGAGGTGGAGTCCGACAACGAAACATCGGATATTGAAGCAGGCATAGCTGCAACGAATCTTTCAAGTGAATGAAAATCCCATATCCGAGCCCTATGGTCATTTGCACTGATTGTCAAAGTTGTGGGAAAGACAGTGGGGTACCATTTCATTTCAACTCGTCTCATAGGTCTCTGGAAGACGACTGGAAGAATGGATTGTGTTGCTTTAGGTAAAGACTTCTTTCTTATCTGTTATTACTTGAAAGTAGATTATGATAAAGTCCATAGAGGGGTCCATGGTTTGTTGGGGGTCATTATCTATCCATTAGAAACTGGGAATTGAATTTCAAGCCATCTACAACAAGCATTTCATCTATGGCTATTTGGATTCGTCTTCTAGAGCTTCCTATTGAGTATTATGAACCATTCGTGTTGCTTAATATTGGTAAGGCTATTGGCCCTGTGTTAAGGATTGATACTTATACAGCCATCGGGGCTAGAGGCAGATAGGTTCTGCTGTACGTGCAAGTCGACTTTGATAAACCTCTTATCAAGCTCATCAGAATGGGCAACCTTGAACACCCAATCCAGTACGAGGGGATAAACTCCCTGTGTTTCTCATATGGGCAGATGGGGCACAAGGAAGAAGCCTGTCCTTACACAGCTAGGGCTATGGAGGTACATGGTGAGAAAGAGGAAGAGAGAAAAAGTCCTACCACACTAGACCATGATGCCCCTACTGATGATGCATATAGGCCATAGGTTTTAGTTTCACAAAAAAGGAATGTCAGCAGAAAAACTGAGAAAGAAATAGTCCAACAAGACCAAATTGGAATGGGCCACCAGTAAATTGTCAATGTTCAACCTCCAAGCCCAACAACTTATGTGTTTGATCCAACCTTTTGCTATGAAAGGGACAAAAGGCATAATGCCAAAACCTCATCCCAAGATAGTGCATCCGTTGCAATTCGCACTAAGTCCTAAAGCCTAAAGACAAACCTTTTCTCAAGCCATTGTGTTAACTAACACAAGCTCCATCAGGAATCAAAAAGCTAAACACCAAACTCGAGGTACCCTTGGACACAAGAGAGGGCAATATCAATACCCTTCAGAAGGTAAGAATGGAAGTAAAATCTCCTCGACCCCCCTAAATCAAGCTATCACCTTACAATCCAAACCAACCCCTAGCCATATGTTATTCACGGTAAGAGGATCAATGGAGAAACCTCCTGCCACCTCCCCAGAGAAAATTCTGCTCACACAAGAAGAAGCAAAGACGAAGGAAAAAATTTTGGGCAATATTGAGACCCCACAAGGACTCACTGCGATCAAAGTTCCCTTGAGGGATATTTCCAATCACAAGACAAGCTCTAAGGAAGGAATGGAAATGATGGTGGCTTCGACTATTACAAATGTCTCTAACGCTTCCCTAAAAGGCATTGATCCTAGACTCAGAGCAAACTATAAGAGGGAGGGGGGGGAGGGGAGGTAGACCCAAGTCCAAATCATGATCTTGATGGATTTTCTCCAATCCAGGTAGAAAAAAATCATGAGTCTCCACAAGCGAGCTCCAATAAAGAGACTGATGAGATTTTCTATGATGAAGAAGGTACTTCTAACACCTTCAATTGATTTTCCCTCTATAATGTTATCTATGTTAGGTATGAACATTTTAATTTGGAATTGTCAGGGTGTGCTCAACCCCTTCTTTCAAAGTATTGCTAGGGACATGGTTCATCATCCTGCTATTATGATAGTGACTGAGACCAAAGTTAGTGGACTACGAGCTAAAGACATCACGGATAGGCTCCCATTTGATGGGGCAATTCACACCAATAATATTGGCTTTACTGGTGGTCTGTGATTGCTCTGGGACTTTGCCCAAGTGGAGGTTAGTGTATTATCTTCCATAGAGCAAGAAATACATGCCACAATGAAAGATTTAACTCTGAATGTTTCTTGGATGTTATCTATTGTCAATACCAGCCCGAGGTTTTCGAAGAGGAGGCTATTATGGGACAATCTGACTACTGTAGCTGGTCTCCATTCATTGCCTTGGGTTATAGTGGCCGATTTCAATGAAATTATGCTCGGTAAGGATAAATTTGGGGGGAGACCAATTAATGTCAATAGGGCTCTTAAATTTCAAGAATGTCTAAATCATTGTGGAATGATTGATTTGAGATTCACTGCTCCTAAATACACTTGGTCAAATCATCAACTGTTAACCCAACTTATTCAAGAGAGAATAGACAGAGTTTTTGAGAATACTGAGTGGAATGTCCTTTATCCAAATGCTCAATTAAAACACCTAGAGAGAACTCATTCTGATCATAGTTCGGTTGTTTTACAATAGCCTTGCTGCCAGATTCCTTCACCCCTTTTGCTTCCAACCGATATGGCTCTCCCACCCCACTTTCCTAGGAATTGTAGGGGAGGCATGGGTTAGACCTATTACTCTACCCAATGCCATCTCCTCCTTTACTTCCAAAGCTAAAGCGTGGAACATAAACCAATTTGGAAATATTTTCCACCATAAGAGGAGAATATGTCCTAGGCTTCAAGGCATTCAAACTGCATTGGGAGTTAGGCCAATCGAGTTCCTAATTGACCTTGAAAAGACCCTTAAGGCTGAACTTTCAGAAATTTCCAAACTAGAGGCTGAATTTTGGAGCATGAAAGCTCGCATCACTTGGGTGGTTGAGGGAGATATGAATAGAGCTTTCTTCCATAATTCAGCGCTTGTACGGAGAAGGAGGAATCGCATTTCTAGCATGAACGACAGACTGGGTAACTGGCTTAATGATGAGCAAGAGGTTGTATCACTCATTAGACAAGGGTTCATGGTGTTATTTACTTCCTCACAGGTCAGTGCATCTCTCGGTGAGTGGCATCCCCCCCCCCCTTTTGGCAATGTACCTTGAAGAATGAAGAGATTGAAAGGCTTGAACTCCCAGTAAATGACATGGAAATCTTTGCTGCTCTTTGATCCCTCAAGCCTTACAAAGCTCCTGGACCAGATGGCCTACATGCTATTTTTTTCCAACGTTTCTAGCTCATTGTAGGGATTCAGTCAAAAGTGAAGTGAAAGAGATATTCCGCTCGAGACAAATTCCTGAATATCTGAATAAAATTTCAATCACCCTTATGCAAAAGCCTTGAGACGCTCAGCAATTACCGGCCAATTAGTTTATGCAACTCGATGTATAAGGTGGTAACTAAGATTATTATTGGCCGCAATTGCCCTCTGTTGGCTGGGTTAGTATCGCCTTTACAAACCGCCTTTACAAACCGCCTTTGTTCCTGGGAGGAAAGGAGTAGATAATCCGATCATTGCTCAAGAATTAATCCACTCCATGTCAAAGAGAAAAGGCAGAGTTGGAGTGATGGCCATCAAAATAGATTTGGAAAAGGCCTATGATCGCATCAAATGGAGCTTCATCAGAGATACATTGACTTTGTTCAAATTTCCCAAGCATCTCATCTCCTTGATAATGAATTGTGTATCTTCTTTGTCAATTTCTGTCCTTTTTAATGGAGAAACTCTTGAGCCTTTCCTCCCTTCAAGGGGCATACGACAAGGTGATCCACTCTCTCCTTACTTGTTCATATTATGCATGGAAATCCTTGGAGCCCTTATTATTGAAAAATGCAAAGCTAACCTTTGGGATCCAATTCCTACCTCTAAAGGGGGTATTGCCTTCTCTCATCTCTTTTCTACAGATGATCTTATGTTATTTGCTAAAGCAGATAGGAGGAATTGCATGGCTATGACAGATGCCCTAGATACATTTTGTGCTTTATCGGGCTAAAAAATCAATAATGAGAAATCCCAGGTGTTCTTCTCCCCCAATGTCTCACAGCACTATAGGGATGAGCTTAGTGAAATCTTGGAGTACTGATCCACCCCATCTCTTGGGAAATATCTAGGATTTTTGATCAAGCACACTTCTATTCCTCAAGACTTCAGGGCTGTAATTGAGCGGATGTAGAGCCGCTTTACGGGATGGAAATCACATCTTCTCTCCTTTGCAAGGAGAGTAGTAGTCACCAAAGTTACTATTTCAACCATACCATATTATACAATGCAGTGTGTAGCTCTTCCCCCAAGATCACCCAAAGCATAGATAAGTTGCGTCGGAATTTTATATGGGGCTCTATAGAGATTAAGAAAAAGCTGCATCTAGTAAATTGGAGGAAGATTACCAAGTCAAAGAAAGAAGGAAGGCTGGGGTTGCACTCAGCCAAAGAAAAGAACACTACTCTCTTAGCCAAACTTAATTAGAGGCTTCACCAAGAGAAAGACAGCCTATGGGCTCTTGTCCTATCCCACAAGTATGCAAATAGGCGAAAAACTACTAATTTCAAACTTAAAGCCTGTTCTGTCACTTGGGTTGCTATGAGAGAAGGAAAAACAGTGTTCAAGCAAGGTATAAAATGGATAGCAGGGAAGGATAGCACCCTCTCCTTCTGGTATGATAAATGGATGAACGAGGGACCCATTAGAAATGTCATTAAAGGTCCCTAAACAAAGGGAAGATAACCTTCTCCTTAAGCATGTAGTACGTCTCAACAGCTGGAATTGGGATCGACTGTCCTTTGTTTTCCCTCCTCCATTACTCCAGAAAATTAAAGCTACACCCTTTCCTCTCTCTGCAAATGGGGTTAGATCGGATTTCTTGGCATTCTTCACCTAACAGTGACTTTGACAGTAAAGAGGCTTATAGACTCGCTCAATTGGGTGTGGACTCCTCCCAACAGCAACATTTCACTGGAAATTGGGTTTGGAAGGTTTGCACATTACCAAAGATTAGGTGTTTCTTGTGGCAATGCACCTATCGGAGTATCCCAGTTCGAGAAGTGCTTACTGCAAGAGGTCTTAACACCACTGTGGACTGTCCCTTATGCAATATAGCTTCAGAATCCATCATTCACGTGTTTAGAGATTGTCAAGCAACGTGTGCCTTTTGGAATGCCTTGTCTCCTCCAATTCAGTTAAACATATTCTTTGATGTTAATATGGAAGATTGGCAGAGATTAAACTATCAAGCCTAGCAACCATCCATGACTAGCATACCTTAGGGCATCATCTTTTCCTTTGGAGTTAGGAATCTATGGCTTCATAGGAATAGAGTATTATTCAAAAATGAGTCCCCCCCATAGACTCACAGACTCGGAAACTATTGCTAAAGCGACAGAATTTGCCTTTCTCGATCCTAGTAGAAACTTGAAAAGAACCAGGTCAGTTATTAATGTTTAATGGATTAGACCACCAGCCAATTGGTATAAATTGAATTCTGATAGTTCTTCTCTTGGCAATCTCGAACTTGCAGGTGGAGGAGGTATCATAAGAAATTCTAATGGGGAGTGGATATTAGGCTATGCAAGAGCTATTGGGTGTACTACAAGTGTTGCAGCAGAGCTATGGGCTTTGAGAGACGGATTGAACAATTGCATCAATCTAAGGCTGCCTACTGTGGAGGTGGAATTGGGTGCAAAATTAATAGTGGATCTTTTGGAGAAAGAGAACCCGGGCTTGAATGGCAATGACGTGCTGGTAGTAGATTGCAAAGACAGGCTCAAGCAAATCCCAAGAGTTAGAATTCTTCACCGTTTTAGGGAGGCAAATATGTGTGCGGATGCACTTGCTCGTCGTGGTGCTTAGCTCACTGATGGTTTTGCTATTTCCCTTCCCCCCCCCCCAATGTATTGTTGTTGGTTAATTTGGATGTTGTTGGAACTGTTTATGAGCGTTTCTGCTCTCATGTTGTTGGTTTTTAGTTAAATGAACTCCCATGTTTACCAAAAAAAAAAAAAAAACTACATCGTAACTTACCTCTACTCAGTAACAGTTGTTAAATAAACAATATTACTATTAGCAAACGATGTGTTATACCATGTTGTGTATGCTAGAGTGAATGCGGAAGAGGAAGCATAGAATAGGAACACTGAGAACACGAGAGTTACGTGGTTCAACCTTGACGGCCTACATCCACGGAGGAATCCCTTAAGGGCTACATCTTTATTGTATAAGAGTGTAGTACAAAACCTGTGTTACAATGAACCCTAACATGAGTACTAAACCCTAAACTACTAGTACAAGCAGAAATGGGCTTGGGCCTATTACATTGGGCTAATATATGTCTAGTATATATCTCTAACACCCTCCCTCAAACTCAAGGTGGAAGCTCGATGAAGGCTTGAGGTTGGATAAGTATAAGAAGATCACTTGGAGATGCCTTGAAGAATGCCTTTGAAGAAACCACAATGAAGAATGTGCAAATTGATCAATTTCGGAATTTCAAATGAAGAAACGGAGTTCAAAATTGGAATCTACGTGAAAAACTGAGCAAGATAGGCCCTTTCGAAAATTTTGACTTTTGATCAAAGGTCAATGCAAAAAGTCAAAGTCAAAGAAAGTCAAAGTCAACGATCAAAGCTCATTGGTCAAATCCAAGTGGTCCGGGTCGGGTCGGTCCAGGTCAACAGTCAGCAAGGTGACGTGGGCTGGCGAGGCAACACTGCTGACATGGCGAGCTGCGTGGCTGATGACATAGTTAGGGTTGACGTGGATTAAGCTGACATGGCATTTGCTAACGTCATAATGACATCATCACAGTAATCGGCGCGTGCGAAGTTCACAGATGCATGGCGTAGATCCAGAAGTATGACGGCGCGTGTAAGCGAGATAACGGCCGTACTTCTCGGGTTTTGCAGATCGGCAGGCCACGAGTCTGACAGACCGACGCGTGTGGTCTCAATCCTATCCGAGATTCGAGATTTGTGGCGGTGCGTGGGTGATTTTCCGAAGCCAGCTGCAGCACGTGGTGGTGCGTGGCTGGGTTTCGGATGACCGGAGTTCTGGATTTTCCTCACGGGAGGCCGAGGAGCACATATGTGGGGTTGATTTCTTCAGGCAAAGGCTTGATTTGCACAGATCTGATAAGGAGAGGCACAGATTGCTTGGGCTTGAGGATCTAGACACAGCAGTGAGCCATGGCGGCTGCATGATGCCATGGGGTCTGGATTTGAAGCTAAGCGGGGGCATTGTGAATCTGTGCTATGCATGTATGAATCTTCTTTGCTGTGTAGAGATGTTTGTTTGACACCATAGCTCTGATACCATGTTAAATAAACAATATTATTATTAGCAAACGATGTGTTATACCATGTTGTGTATGCTAGAGTGAATGCGGAAGAGAAAGTATAGAATAGGAACACTGAGAACACGAGGGTTACGTGGTTCAGGCTTGACGGCCTACATCCACGGAGGAATCCCTTAAAGGCTACATCTTTATTGTATAAGAGTGTAGTACAAAACCTGTGTTACAATAAACCCTAACATGAGTATATATAGGCGAATAAATCCTAAACTACTAGTACAAGCAGGAATGAGCTTGGGATTATTACATTGGACTAATATATGTCTAATATATATCTCTAACAACAGTAAAACTTAAAGAAGAAATTTTAAAAAAAAATAGTTATATATAATATTATAACAGCTACAACAAATAAAAATCATAACATCATTTATATAATATTCTAACTAATTTGAATAGTTGTATTAACTCGGTGGTTATTATCTGTTCTGAGAAAAATCAAAGTTAAAATCACTCTATTTTTGTACCTATTAAATTATCATATATATATATATATAGACACACATGTTTTAATAGCTTAATAATATGTTATCATTTATTTTATTGGAAATGTAAAAAAAAAAAAAAAAATTGACATTTTATCGTGTTTGAGTTTAAAACAAAGATGACAAGTTATAAATTTATACTTATTTGTTTGATAAACAATACATGAATATATAAATATATATACACACACATGTTTTAACAGCTTTACTAATATGTTATCATTTATTTTATTTTATTTTTAAAAGACATTTTATCTTGTTTGAGTTTAAATCAAAGATGGCAAGTTATAAATTTATACTTACTTGTTTGATAAACAATACATGATGTCTCTCTAAAATAACGACGTAGATTTTTTCCATAGAAAAATAAATTAATTAAAACCAAAAGACTTGATATATCCAAAGTTAAGAAGCGTGTACCTTACCAAGGTCATATTTCAAACGGATCAAAGTGCCAACTTTCATCTCATCTCCATCTAGTAATTCAAAGTTCTTAATTTTTTCTGGGAACATCTGAACCAAACGGTTCATATTATTCTTAAAGAAGCCATAAAACTTATCTGCAGGTGAATTTATCTCCATCTTAGCCTCGACCTTGGCTATTTGAGCCATGATTATCTATGCTACTAAGTACTACCAAATATAGAGCAGCGATCACTATACAATTTGGTATGACTCGAGGCCATGCGTGCCAGTGCCTTTATATTGAAAACTTCATGTCAAAGTTTTCAAAATATTGTCAAGTGGGTTTGGTGACCAATCCATTCATACTACAACTCGGTTTTTCGGGACCGCTCTATAACGTTAATCTTACTTTGGGAATTTATCTGAAGTAGCTTCGTGTACTTTACCACCCCACACCCACACCCCCCCCCCCCCCCCCCCCACCCCACCCCCCCCAATGTATTCTTTCTTTTCTTGGACCCCGTCACTTTGTCTCTGGAGTTCATATATATCTAGATTTAGCATTTGAGCACAAATAACCAACAAATTAACCAAGGGCAGTTTTCAGACTTTGTACTCATTGAATGCAAAAACATGAGAATTTTACGCATACACCATCCTTTATAGTTCCGGATAAGTACAGAAACGTGTTTATAAAAGATGTTACTGTATATTAAAAAAATGATAATAATAAAAGTTAGAGAGAAAGAGTGGAAAATAAGAAAAAATAAGTGGGAATGTTGGTCGTTGAAAGAGATTATTTTTGTCTTCTGAGTGCAATACCCTAGTCTATGACAACCATTCATGAACCAGTACTATATATGGCCAATGTTGCCTGTGTGAATTAAACAAGCCATGGAATCCACAAGAATCTTCTTCAATTGATTGAAAAGAAAAATAAACCTTTTGGACTTGTCGACAATAAAAATAAGGAGAATTACGCGGGTGCAATTCTTTATTCAGAAAATATGTAACCGATTTGTGTAATTGTCTAGTGGTTGCATCTATGCTATTCAAAATTATTCTTTTATATTGAACCCTAGGAGCATTAACACCCGCCTATATTTATAAAACAAAAAATTTACATTTTTTTTTTTTCAAAAACTACCTACATTAGTGGAGGTATAAATGTGTATATTTACATATTTGTTACAATAACTGTGTATATTTGCTATAGTAATTGTGTATGTATACACAGTTACTATATTTAAGTAAATAAATATTTTTTTATTTATAATTTCTCTCTCCCTCTCACTCTCTCGCTCTTTCTCTCTCTCTCTTCTCAAACTTTCTTTCTCTTTATCTCCCTCTCTTAGAGCTTTCATGGGCAATCCTTTCTCACTAACACTCGTGCAAAGCATCCCCAATCTCATCCACTTTCATTCAACCTTGCTCTCTTTGTTTGCTTTGCACCAAGTTTAGTCACAACTGAAACTGAACGACCACAACCACAGTGGTTTACGGCAATGGTTTGTTGACGTTCTTCTTCTATTTTCTCTTTATTTGATACGTGACCTTGGGGATTTACATTCTCTTTGTTTAATCTGTGGATTTGGGGATTTAGATTTGGTTGTTAAAAATTGATCTTTCTTGCACTTGCTTGGTTTGGATTTCAATTTCAAATATATTTGGGCTTTGTTAATCAAAAATTTGAATTGGTATGGTGGGTTTGGTTTGAGATTTCCCTGGAGTTCTTTTTTTCTTTTTCTTTTTTTTTGGTGTTGTTGTGGGTGTAAGTCATGGTTTGGATTTTGTTTCAGCATGTCTGATACGATGCTATGTGTCTAGTGGTGATTGTAGTGATGGTGGTGGTTGTGGCCGCTACAAGAGAGAGGTGGAGAGAGAAGGTTGAAAGAGTAATTAAAAATAATGAAAATGTTATATTATATTGAAATAAAATTTTAGAATAGATAATTTGGTGCAAGTGATTTTGAAATTTGATTGTGTAAAATACAAAAAGTATGTTCTTATGTTAAATAGACAAACAATTTTAGACGAACTGATGCGAATACTCTAAGAAGGGTATGTATAGATAGTATAGAAACTAAGGTTGACTTAGGAGAATCCCTTAATTGGACCAAAGTCAAAGACAATTACTATTCATTGATTTAGTCAATCAAGGATATTAGCATATGTTAAATGTGATATGCATAATACTAACATGCCCCTCAAACTCAAAATAGATGCTTGATGATGTCCTAAATTAGAATGTAAACTCGTCTTGATGAGAATGAGAATGAGAATGTTAAATATTAGTAGTGATATATTATGTTGAATATGCTAGAGTAAATGTGGAAGCAAAAATATAAAATATAGAATACAAGAACATGAGAGTTACGTAGTTTAGCCTACGGCCTACATCCTTGGAGGAAACCCTTAAGAGCTAAACCTATGTTACAATAAACCCTAAGATGGGTATATACAGTAGACTAAGTTCTAAACTAATAGACTTCTAGTACAAGTAGAAGACTTGCCTTGTACACAAAGTAAAATTAGGTTTGGACCTATGCTAATAGGCTAATATATCTCTAACACTCCCTCTCAAACTCAAGGTGGAAGTTTGATGAAACCTTGAGGTTGGATAAACTTAAGAAGATTCCTTTAATTAAGTTTGGCTCTGTGACGATGGTTTGTGGAAAATAGTGATCTTGCAATATTGATGCCACTTCCAATAGTGGCATAACTATATCAGAGAATTTTGATGGCAACAATGGGAGGCCAAAGAAGACAAATTTAGTGAAGAAACACCAAGGATGAACTCTTAAACACATCGTAAGAATAGAAAACTATGGCCACTGGAAGGTGGCTCTGATACCATGTTAAATTTTGATATTGATATACTATGTTAAATATACTAGAGTAGATGTGGAAGCGAAAACATAAAATATAGAACAGCTGAACACAAAGGTTACATGGTTCAACTTAACGTCTATGTCCACAAAGAAAACCCTTAAGGGTTACATATTCTTTTTTTTTTCTTTTTTTCTTTTTTTGGCTCAATTAAGGCTACATATTTGTTATATAAGAGTGTTGTACAAATCTTGTGTTACAATAAACCCTAATACGAGTGTGTGTGTGTGAGTGTGTGTATATAGTATACTAAATTTTATGGGATTATATTTTTAGTACAAATAGGAGACTTGATTTGTATACTAAGTGAAAATAAGTTTGGGCCTACGCTCTATGGGGTAATATATCTCTAACCGAAAATGAGCAAGGAGGGTACTTAGACCTTTTGAGATTGAGTTCCAGTTTTCTATAGTAAGTTTTATTTGTTGAAGTTTAAATATTCAAATAGTTCTACCAGCACATGTATTTGTCATTTTGTTGATAATAATATTATTATTTTATTATAGGCGTATATCAATGACAAGTGGCTAAATTTTTTTTTTTTTTTAGACCTATTATTTTATAATAAGTTTGATTTGGAGAAATTATTTTTCTTCTTCTTTTTTTTTTTTTTTTGAGCAAAATTATTTTTCTTCTTTTAGTGGGTCCAAGTGGCAAGTGATAATTTTTAATCTGTTGCCTTGACGTTAAGTTAAAAATAATAATAATAATTTCCTTTTTGAAAAATAATTCAAAAATTACTGCACCATTGAAGCAATTTGACAATATATTGATGTTTTGAAATCATGGGATCANCCAGGTTTTTACCGTGTGGTTTCCTGGGTGATCATATCATTGTGTCTTTTATTATTCCGCTGCTTTATTATTTTGATATGATTATTTGATTGCTTTAACCTAGAATTACATAATTTGACTAAGTAACAACTTGGCTAATTAATCTAGGCTAACCAATCTGGTTGTGTTTTAAGGGGTCTAAAACCGTTCAATTGCTTTTTTGGGGCTCATATTTCTAATTTCTAATGTCTATTTTACTTGTATTGTTTTACTCAAAACTAAAAATTTTAGCCCAATATAGTAAAATTTCATACTTTTCTACCCAAAAATTAAGGGAAAAAAAAAAAAAAGAATTTCTGAGCAAAACTTGAAAAGGCAACCTATAAAAAGAATTAATTAAGACTCAGTTAGTCCAAAAATGGACTGAAGAGGATCGAAATTGAGTGAGTGGATCAAATTGGGTCGAATGGGACTAAAGTAGACATAATTGGACCGAATAGAAGTTGTTTAATTTTTAGGAAGAAAAAATTATCTCCAACAAATTTTAGAGAAAAAATTATACATTATATTACAATTACAAAATAATTATTTATTCCCATGCAATGCGACTAGAAATAATAATAATAATCTACATACATATAAAAGTTAAAGCATAGCATTTAATGTTGCTATGCTCCAATTAAGCCACCTCATTCTTCACGTCTTGTTTTTTTTTTTTTTTTTTTTTAATCCTTTTTTCCTTTATGATTTCTCTCATTTTTTTTATGAAAATAATTAAATATAAATCTTGGGCAAACAGTTTGATGAACTCTATTACTATTCAATCGTTACTATTTAGTCTTAAATGCAAGTGTTTTTGTTCCAAGTTACAAACATTTCTATTCACTAGCTTATTACTCCATGCATATGCATAAATATACTTAAAGATATATAATAAGATGCATAATATAATTCCTATATATATATATATATATAATTTAAATACTATTGATAGTCATTTTTATATTTTATTAACTCTTTAAAAAATTTTGTAAACATATTATTAGGTATAAAATGTAAATTGACCATGTTTTTTTTGTAAAAATTATTGTGAAGCACTTTTTTTTATTTTTATTTTTTATTTTTTACGATTCGTTTATTTTAGACTCTTTGATTTTTGTACTTAATAACTCACTTAGATGAATATTTATGATGTGGTCTCACATTTGATTCTAAAATTAAGAAATAAAACTCTTTAAGAATAAGTAATTTAGGACATATGGCGCAAAATTGGAACTCTAATTTGGAATTCTAATTTGAGTTTTTCTCAGCTTCACCTATTATTATATATATAGTTTTTTAAAAACATTATTGTGAAGCACTTTTTATTTTTATTTTTTATGATTCATTTATTCTAGACTCTTTGTTTTTTGTACTTAATAACTCACTTGGATGAATATTTATGATGTGATCCCACATTTGATTCTAAAATTAATAAATAAACTCTTTAAGAATAAATAATTTAGGACGCATGGCGCAAAATTGGAACTCTAATTTGGAATTCTAATTTGAGTTTCTCTCAGCTTCACCTATTATTATATATATAAATTAGATACAAATGTTTGACTATTTAGCCACCGAAATTGATTTCGACTCTTTGTTTTCTTCTTTCTAATTTCAAATAATTGTTAAAATTGAATAGTTCATTATCGTTTTAGTGGATACAATTAAAATTTAAAGTATCCAAATCAGTTTGTTTGTTTAGACCCCTGAACACACAGATTGTTTAACCTAACTAATTGACCAAGTTGACCCTTAGGTTTATTATTCATATCTAGGTTAAACAGTAATAAATCATATCATGCAATGCGAAAAAATAAATAAGACAATGATATGATTACCCAGGAAAATCAATGAAACTATCCAGTTTCAAGGTAAAAAACCTAGAAAGAATTTGACCTAACTATCCTCAAGATAAAAGATTCACTATGATAGAATGGAGTTTTTTACAATAGACTTAATCCTAAATCTACTGCTACCTCATGTAGTACTTACTCACATGACCATGTGCAGTTTCGAATCTACGGACTCTTCTATCTTGAATCTGTTGCACACAAACACCCACGTTTGTGACTTTGAGAGTTTTGGGTACAAAAACCCTAATGGCCTGTTTGGATGGAGGGGGGAAGGAGGGGGAGTAGAGTAGAGTTGGCTAAAAATAAGCTAATTTTGTACTAAATCTACTCTACTCTACTTTCCCTCCCTCTCCCTCAATCCAAACAGACCATAAATCTATAATTTGAGGCACAAGATGCACTCTTCTCTCTCTAAAAACCACCCATAAGGTTAGCTTATAATGTCCTTTAAATATTGGAAGAAATGGATCGTGATTTGGGCTTCAAACATACAAGTTATGGGCTTTTTACATTTGCTAAATTTTTATTGATATGCGACTTTCAACCAGTCAAGAGCAATCGAGAGCACCAAATTGTATCTCACTTTTTTCACCCTGAACTTAAGTTAGTTTGTCTTGGACTTGAAAGTACACCATTCTAACTCAATGAGACTTACCTTTTTTTTTGTCATGGTTTGCCAACACTACAAACTCAATTCCTAACAAAATCAAATTACAGCACCCAAATCTCTAGCCCAAAGATGAGTTTTGTGTATCTTCGTTTATCTATAATTACAATGTTTCATCTTCCAAATTTTCAGTTTTTCACAACCATATATCTCTCTTATATTGGGAATTCAACCGAAATTCCAACCTGTGAGAAACCAAAAAAAAAAAAAAAAAAATAGAGAAAACACACATCAAAGAAAAATAATCAAACGCATAAGACAATATTTTCGTGGTTTGGCAATTTGCCTACGTCTATGGAGTTGTAGGGATTTCACTATTATCAAGGAAAAATACAAAGTGTGGCTACAGTGTTTTTATCTCTCTTTGAAACACGACAACAATTACAAACCCTAATCACAAAACCGGCTTTTATATCATGCGCACAGGATCCACAATGAGCTACAAAATGGGCCAAAATTTCCCATTAAAAACCACTCAACATTATTTGGGTTTGGTTGGGTCGTCAACCGGATCAAACATAAATTATGCTCCACAAAACCCAACATCTTACTCACACATCAATTATTTATTTAAGTTTTACACTGTTATATCTACCAATGTACATTCTAGATACGATCACCCTATTATTTAAAAAAAAAAAAATTAGCTCAATACTAATTGTTCTCAACATTTTCATCAAGTTTTAGTTTTCACCATTTTGAGGAGATATCAATGTTTTTTTTTGTTAGAGGTTTTCAAAGTTAAATTAGCAATAGGAAGACCATTGAGGTGAACAAAATGCACAATTAGAAATGATCCTTTTTTTCCCCTTTCTTTTTGGTATTCTTACATTTAGTCATTGTAAAGTGATTTTGTTGCTTTCCTTCCCCAATTATTTAATGATATTGACTTTTGTTATTCTTAATTGACTTAGAATTGTCAACGCAGTTTTATTTGCCTTATCATTGTTGTGGAAATTCTTAATGTTGATATGACAAATATTGATAATGAAATTTTTTGTGAGTGTTTATTTGTAGTGTAATGGAAAAGTAAAAAAAATATTTAGTGTAAAACTTTTGTTATTGTTGCACCATGTGTTTGGTAAAATTCATTTTAGAAATCTTATGTGTTATTCTCAAATCCGTTTGTTATTTTTGTTTTGGTCATTCTATTACAAATAACTGTAATCTCTGCCATTAGATATGTAGCTAATCTGGGCTTTTTTGGTAAGCTTTTACTTTTTTCAGTTGATCATCTTTAAGGAAAATAAAAATAATAGAATAAGAAAAATTTTAATTTACTCTAGAGCATCATTATGCTAGTAATGTTCTTATGTATAGATAATAGAGGAAATTGATTAATTCTTTGTTGGAATTCCAATTAGTCTTATGTCTAGCCTCTTAGATTAATTTTTGGAGGTGCAAATGATAGCCTAGTAGTAAAGACAATTTTTGTGGTGTCTTATGTTTGGGGTTCAAACCCTACCATCCCCCCTCCACCACTATCTACCAATGAAAAATAAAAGTGTTTGCATTGGTTTGAATAACATTTGATGTCTTATTATTTGCTTAAATTTTTCATATATGCAATGCTTAGTTCATTTCACGTTTTTGAATTAATCTTTTTGTTTTTTTTTTTCTCTTTTAGTCTCTAAAATTGCACAAATTCTATTACATAGCTCCAAATTAAGCTTATGTTATGGGAACAACAAACGTAATGCCTAAGGTGCCCTCACTTTTGCCCAATTAAGCACAACACCACATAATAAACTTCTCAATAGGGGTGATTTCTATGATGAAGTCATTGGCATTTGTAATGCAAGCTTTAATGGAGAATGAGCTTTTAAGTTCCATAAGTATGTACAACAGATGGAATAGGAAAATGAATTTATCTGTACCAGTTTTGAACAATAGTTTTGTATAACTACTCTATAATTGTCATAGTTTAAATATATCAATGCTGTCTTCATTTTGAAAAGTGAGAGATCAAGACCATCTTTCTCCCACCTCTTCTGTGCGGATGACCTCATTATTTTTGGTCAAGCTTCCTTTGTAACGTCCCAGCTTTTTGAAGAAAAAAGAAAAAAGGTAATGGTCAGACATTTTTGGACCACACGTGCCCACCTACCATTTAACACCCACCACTCATCGCAAATATCTCTTTTCTCTCTTTTGGCCGGCCATCTCTTTTTTTCCTTTCATTTTCTTTCTTTTCTCTTCACCTAAACACACACACACACACACTCATTTCCCACACTCTCCCACCGGGTTCCACTCCAAACCACCATCTCCCCCATCTTTTTTTTAGCAAGATCACCGGAAAATCCTTAGGAACCTCTAAGCATCTTCATCTCTTTTATTTGAGGTAAAAATTTCAAGTCTTTTTGGTGGGTTTTATATTTTTCTTGAGGTTATATTTTTTTTTTATCTAAGCTTTGATAATGATACCCATGTGATTTATGAGTCTTGGAAATGATATTCATGTGCTTATATGTATGGGTTTTGTGTTGGTGGAATTATTTGATGAGTGGCTTTATAATTTTTACAATGATGGTTATCTAAGTGGTGAAGATTTGGGGGTTCTGGCTTTTTAATGTGAAATAATTGGTGAATATAATTTTTATTGATTATTTGGAGCTAGTTAAAGATTTAAGTTGTTTGTCTTGGAGAATATTATGATTTTTGATATCATGGGTCTCTTGTTGATGTGGTGTAAATCTTATGGGGACTACTTATTAAGTGTTGGAGTTTTGAAGTTAGTGATAATACCTTGAATGATTTATGAGAATAAGTTGGAGTCTATGCCTTGTAAGTTAATTGGTTGAGAAACTTTGGAAGTAAAAAATATTATTTGTGATGTTAAATACTAGGCTTGCCTAATTAAGTGCTTATTTGGCAATCCCTAATTTGTAGCTAGATACAATTTCAAGCTTTATGCTTATTGTGATAGTTTTGCTTGATATTGTTTAGGTTCTAGCTAATTTCATTTGGGAAATTAGGCTTTTGCAGGTTGTGAGGTAAGTAGCTTTTGAATGGGATTTTTGGAAAATAACCATATTTCATAAACGTTGTTTTTGGGTCAAACACATTTTGCAAAATTATATATGGATATATGTTTTCTTAAAAGTGTTGTGTCGTGATCCTATCATGTATTATTATGTATGAAAAGTGCATCATATTTGATATTGCATTTGGAGAAATGCATGAATTGTTGACATGGAAAATATGAGCATATTTTATTTAATCTTGGATAAGGAATTCATGGATTTATGGTATACTGGAAAATTTAAAGATGCTTATCTTGTCTTGTTATTTGGGAGAGAAAATCTTTTTGACAAGAATGAAGTTGAAAACCTTACAAATTTGTGGAAGTTAGACTATTTAAGAATTTTCTGAAACTGCCTGGATATAAACTATGTATTTGAAAGTAATGTAACCTATGAGCTTTATGTGGTTGTAACACCATGCAATATGTGATTTCTCGGTGATCACCCGATTTGATTTCCGTAGTCTTTGTGACAACGAAATCAGATCCAAGTCAGTACCCTTTCACTTTGGATGACACGTTCTTCCCTACTGCCAATGGGGGGAAAAATGTTCTTTGATTGTGTGTGGGTAAGGCTACTGCCCACGAGGCTAAAAGACCACATGCAAAAGAGAGGACAATATCAAAGAGGACAATATCATGCCAGTTATGAATGGGTGGATCCCTTGATCAGTCTATGTAGTAGTGTGGTATATTTGTGATAAATTACCATATGTTAGATTTTATGGCTTTGGAATTATATTGCTAGTGCTCACAAATTATAGTATATAGTTTCAAGGTATTTATTTTGAGAAACTTTATGTTCCATTATTTAATCATTCTTGTCATACTATTATTGAAATGATCTTATAGTAGTCAATTAGAAATTTCCCAAATCAAAACATGCTTTACAAACTGTTCATCATCATGAAACTTGCATTACCCCACCCCCATTAATTATGCTACTTACTGGGCTTTAGCTAACCCCAGCTTATAACAGTTTTTTAGATTAATTAGCTTTACCTTGGATATGGAGCTTACTTCATTGGTGATGATTGGAGTGCTATATTAAATTTGGAGACTTTTGTTGTAAATGGTTGGCGACTTGATCTTGCTATGTGCAATGAGACTTTAATTAATTGTATTGGAGGTTGGTCGCTTGAGTTTTGTTAGCCTTTGGCGTTGTAGGCCTAGACTCGATGTTAAGGTCCTTATTCTTGATAAGATTGTAACTTTGTGTAATCCTATTGGAGTTTTGTAATATATTCATGTATTATGTGGAGGCACATGATTTTTAGTTATTGTTCGTAAATGTATTATAGAGCTCTGACTTGTAATGTGGAGATTTTAGTATGGTGATATATTCTTAACCTGTGGAAAAGAAAGATCTCCTATAGTTTGAATTATCAAAAAGGAAAAATCAACAGGTACCTTTGGGATTTATTTTTCATGCTTTGGACCTTTTTGAGTTTGGGGGTGTGACATCCTTTGTCAGTGCCTATGCCATTGATGATGTTCTATCCAAATTCTTCCAACTATTTGGGCAAAAAGTGAGTAAGGAAAAATCCAGAATTCTCTTCTCCAAAAATACGCCTATAGAGGCTCGGTCCACTATGTGCAATGTCTTAGGCATGATGGAAACCAACCAATTTGATAAATATCTGGGGTTTCCCCTAAAATTTGTGAACCAAGGTCAGAGGGACTTTGATTTTACTATCCATAAACTTCAGAAAAGGCTAGCTGGAGGTTTCTCTTGGTTAGGTTAGCTCTCCCTAGGGTTCCAGAGAATAGCCGTTCCTTGAGTGAGGATTTCGCTGTACCTCAAGTAACTGTTGTCACCTGTAGGTCTCTTGAGTCTTTTCTTCTATTCTTTGCTGTAGTCTATTAGGGATACACGAGTGTTAGTGAGAAAACAGAGATGGACAACCTGACTGTACATTGGCAGAACCTCTCATTGAATGAAAGAGAGGACGTAAACCTAGAACTATCTGAGGATAAGTCATCTAATGAATTTATTATGGCTGCAAAATTCCTAACAAAAAGGGAATTAAGTGTTGAGGCAGTCATCAAAACATTCAACCCTCTGTGGCGATCAAAGAAGGGTTTTGAGGTGAGAAGAGCAGGGGACCACATTCTGCTATTTGTGTTCGATAACAGGGAGGAAGTGGACAAAATCCTAAGCAGCGCACCTTGGAGCTTTGACAAACATCTCGTGGTGTTGCAGTGGTATGACAGGGAAGGTCCTATTAGGGCTTTAAAGTTCGACACGATACTGGTGTGGATTCAAGTTCACGATATCTCGGTGAGATTTCTGAACCACAAGGTTGCTGAAGAGTTGTGTGGGGTTGTAGGCTCGATATGCAGGGATGAAGACATTAATGAAATGGATGGTGGAAGTTTTATAAGAGTGAGAGTCATTATAGACATCAATAAACCTCTTTGCAGAGGGAGGCGCTTCTCTTCTTCTCAAGGGGAGCAAGGTTGGGTTTCTTTCAAGTATGAAAGATTACCCAACCTTTGTTATTGGTGTGGAAGCTTGAGCCATGTGGATAAAGATTGTGAGTTATGGATAGATAGTGAAGGCCAGTTGAAGAAAGACGAGCAAGCGTATGGGTCCTGGATCCGTGCTTCTTGGTTTGTTAAGGGAAGAAGTCCGATGACCAAAGTGCTTGGTTTTTATGAGGCAAGGAAAAAGGAAAAGCAACGGATGAGTAGAGAAAAGCCAATTCCGAGTCCGGTGGTAGTTCTGGGGCCACAACAGGCGCCGGTGGTGGTCCAAACTCGGAACAAGGAAAGAGTGGTTATTCAGGAAGAGTGATGTGACAGTGACATAGGGGCTGGCACCAACGCTACGTTTACGTTGGAAATAGTGGGAAAAAGCCGAGATTTGGGGGATGGGTTTGAGGAGCGCATTAAGGAAATTGACAGGGGATTAAAGCTATTTGATAGGAGTGAAAGCTTAAATCCGGGTAATGAGAAGGACAGTATGTTGGGGGATGAGATGAGCTCTGAACACATAACAAAAAGTTTGGCTTTTGGTCAGAATGGACAGCCAGAGAAAGTGACTACTCAAGGGGTTCAGCTTGGGCCAAAAGGTGAGCTTTTATCTAATATTCTCAATACATTGGAGTTTGATGTGACTACTATGGAGTTTGAACCAAAATGTGAACTTTTATCTAATTATTTTAATACAAGCAATACATTTATCAATGAACCTCCTATGTACACGGTGGAACTAATTAATGGGTTGGCAGACTTGGGAGGTCATGCCCATGCTTGCATGGCCATGCAAAAAGTAGAGTGTAATGTTGATAATGTAGTAAACAACATGGGGCTGCCTAGTCCTTTACCTTCCAATACAAAAACTCTACCATTATCAGATATAACTAACTAGGCTACTAAACAACCCCGAAATGGCCCAAAGAAAAAATGTTCAAAATTTGGGCTAGAGGTTGATGAAAATAATGTTAGGACTGATATGGAAGTGCAAGGTAGTAGGAGACCGGAGTTGGAGCTTTCAGAGCAACCTGTTCAAAAGAAAAAGAGAGTAAGTGTAGTTGAGGGATTTTACAATGAAAATGCTCAGGTGGATGCTAGTCGTTAGCACCACCAGTCACAATGAGTTGCCTGAGCTGGAACTATCGTGTGCTTGGGAACCCACAAACAGAAGGCTAGCTTGTTGATTTAGTCAACAAAAAAGATCCCAAAATGATTTTCTTGATGGAGACAAAGGTTGATAAAGAGGTCATTGAAAGAATTTGCCGGAGATTGCAGTATTCTAATTCTTTTGTTGTTCCCTGGATCTCTAGGGGGGTGGTTTAGCCTTGTTGTGGAAACAAGGTATTCGAGTTACTGTGATGAATTCTTCAGAGAGATATATTGATATAGTAATTGATCATGGAATGAATGACGCCTAACGTTTCACAGGTTTCTATGTAGACCCTGATACTACCAACCGGGAAAATTCCTGGTCATTACTTAGGGACCTTAGCTCCCGGTTTTCCATCCCTTGGGTTTGTTTGGGGGATTTTAATGAAATCATTAGTATAGAGGAGAAACAAGGATGGCTGGATCAGCCAGAGAGGCAGATGCAGGGGTTTAGATATGCAATAGATTTTTGTGGGTTAAAAGATCTTGGCTTTAATGGCTTTCCATTCACTTGGTGCAATAGGAGACCAAGTGAACAAAATGTATGGGTTAGGCTAGATCGAGGGTTAGCTACAGTGGAGTGGATGCTTCAATTCACCACATGTCGTATTCATCATTTGGATGCCTTCCATTTCGACCATAAACCTATTTTGCTTATTTCTGATTCTGAGCAAAAAATGTTTTACCGCAAGGGAAGGCCTTTTCGTTTTGAGGCTATATGGCTCAAGGATAATTCATGTAAAAAAGTGGTTAAAAATTCGTGGCAAGAGGTGTGTGATCCATCTCTGGTTTGCTTGGTGACCAAACAAATAATTAATTGTCAAGATAATCTCAGAATTTGGAAACGAGATACCTTCAGTCATGTCCAGTTGTCCCTTGCAGAGAAATTAAAAGAATTAAAAGGGGCCGAAGAGAGGGGTTTGTATAGGTCAAATCCAGCTCACATTCATCAACTTCAGGTAGATATTCAAGCTCTTTGTCCAAGGAAGAAACTATGTGGAAACAATGATCTCGTGTTGAATGGTTAAAGGAGGGTGACCAAAATACTAGATACTTCCATTGCCGAGCAAATCAAAGGAATAAACGTAGTTACATTTTGGGTTTTGAGGATGAGGTTAGGGACTGGATTGTAGAGGAAGGACGAATGGGGGAAATGGTTATGGAGTATTTTGCCAATATCTTCACTACTTCAAACCCATGGGGTTTTGATGAGGTTCTTGAGGGTATGCTTCCCACAGTGACTGAGGATATGAATTCTGACTTAAATCGACCCTTTTTGGTAGAGGAAGTTCAAAGAGCGCTTCACCAAATGGCTCCCCTCATAGCACCTAGTTTGGATGGTATGTCTCCCATTTTTTATAAATCTTTTTGGCATATTGTTGGTAATGATGTTATTATGCCTGTTCTATCAGCTTTAAATACAAGTGTTGTCCCTGAATCCATTAACACTACCTTCATTGCACTTATCCCAAAAATTTTGGAACCAAAAAAGGTATCTGATTTTAGACCTATTAGCCTTTGCAATGTGATTTACAAACTTATTGCTAAAGTGCTAGTTAACCGGTTAAAGAAGATGTTACCTTTTGTGGTTTCTGACACACAAAATGCCTTTTTGTCGGGTCGCCTTATTACTGACAACATATTGGTGGCCTTTGAAACATTGCATTACCTTAAATGGAAAACTCAAGGCAAATTGGGGTTTATGGCGCTGAAGCTTGACATGAGCAAAGCTTATGATAGAGTAGAACAGTCATTTTTTGGAAAAAGCTATGTTACATCTGGGTTTCTTGAAGAGTTTTGTGAAAATAATCATGTCTTGTGTTAAATCGGTCTCATACTCTGTGCTTTTAAATGGGGAGCCGACAAGTAATATTAAACCTAGTAAGGGTTTACGTCAGGGAGACCCTCTCTCGCCATATCCTTTCCTTATATCTGCCATGGGGCTTCAAGGGTTATTGCACAAAGCTGAATCCGAAGGTCGCCTCAGGGGAGTATCAATTTGCAGAAATGGGCCTTAGGTCTCCCACCTGTTCTTTGCTAATGACAGTGTACTGTTCTGTTGGGCTACAGAAGCAGAGTGCTAGATAATTCTAGATGTGCTATCAATCTACGAGAAAGGTTCTGGCCAAAAAATTAATAGGGATAAGACTTGCATCTTCTTTAGCTCCAGCACTAAGCCTAAGCTTCAAACCCGTATCCAATAGGTCTTGGCTGTACCTGCAATTAGGCAATATGAGAAATATTTGGGCATGCCCGCTTTTGTAGGTAGGGTAAAAAAACAAAGTTTCATCTATATCAAGGAGCGAGTGTGGAAAAAATTACAAGGTTGGAAGGAGAAACTTTTATCACAAATTGGTAGGGAAGTCCTTATTAAATCAGTGATCCAAGCTATTCCCACCTATTCCATGAGTTGCTTCAAACTTCCTAAAGGTTTGATCAAAGATATTGAAGCTATGATACAAAAGTTTTGGTGGGGTTACAGTGGGGATTCGAGAAAGGTCCATTGGGTGAAGTGGGAAAAGCTTTGTAAGGCAAAGGAAGTAGAGGGCATGGGTTTCAAGGAGATTGAAAATTTTAATGAGGCGCTCTTAGCCAAGCAAGTTTGGCGCTTGCTGTAGAATCAAGATTCTCTCTGCTATAAGGTTTTCAAAGCTAGATTTTTTCCGAATTGTTCTATTCTTGAAGCCAAAGAAGCAAAGGGTGGTTCCTATGCATGGAAAATTATTTTGGGTGCAAGGGAGGTGGTGAAACAAGGACTGATTTGGCGCATTGGCGATGGTGCTAATGTGAGTATCAAAGAAGCCAAGTGGCTACTGGATCGTTGCTATAGAAAGGTTAGCTCCCCTCTGCCTTCTATTCCACCTGAAGCAAAGGTTAGCTCACTTATTGACCATAACTCAAGAACATGGAAAAAGGAGGATATCAAACAATTGTTTTTGCCTCGTGAGGTGGATGCAATTATAAGCATTCCATTAAGCTTGAGAATGCCCACTGACCGGCTGGTGTGGTCTAAAACTCCTTCGGGGAATTTCTCTTCCCGAAGTGCTTATAGGTTGTTGGCTTCCAATGCTTCAGCCACCAACCTAAGTAGCTCTAATCCAATCCCCCAGAGATCCTTTTGGAGAGGAATTTGGACCCTACGTGTCCCTCACAAGGTGAAGCATTTCACATGGCAGGCCTGCAACAACTCTCTGCCAACCATGGATAATTTGTTCCGACGACATATAGTTCCCTCTGACTTATGCAGCCAATGTAAAGCCCAACCTAAAGATATCTTACATGTGGTGTGGGGCTGTGTGGAGGTTGAAGGTGTATGGAGGAACCTCAGTTGGGTTCGAGAACTAGCTTATCCCCCTCCTGGGGACTTCACTAACTTTATTTCAAGGTTTTTGTAGGTTGTTGATGAGCACAGGGCTGAGTACTTCATCATTATGGCGTGGATATTGTGGAATAGGTGTAATTTAGTTCGTCTTAATCGCCCTGCACAGACTCTGGAGTACATTATAAGAGCGGCTAGTAATTTTCTTCAGGATTTCTTTAAAGCGCAAGAGCCCGTGCAAATGACAAGACAAGCTGGCACCGTCCACCATTGGTGTCCACCTCCCCATGCCAGATTCGAAGCCAACTTCGACAGTACGGTCTTCCAAAGTAGCAACGAGGTGGGTATCGAAATGGTGATCCGTGACCATAGAGGTGAAACCATTGGCTCCCTATCTTTGTGTATCCCTCTCCCTCCAACGGTAGCTGAAGTCGAAGCACTCGCATGTCGCCGAGCTGTTCTGTTTGCAAAGGAACTGTGTCTTCATGAGGTGCTTTTTGAAGGTGATTTGCAGATTGTTATCAACCCCCTTGCAGATGGTAGAGTTGAACCCATTTATGGTCATATTATTGTTGACATCCTTCATAAGGCAGCCCAGTTGAGTTTTTCAAAGTTTGTGTATGTTAATTGTAATAGCAATAGAGTTGCTGATGCAATGGTGAAAAAGGCCAAAATAGGTTTAGAATTTCAAGTTTGGTTAGAGGACATCCCAGAGGAGTTTGTTCCTTTGGTTCTTGCTGACATTTCTTAAATTTTTATTCAATACTAGCCTAGGCTGGCGGTTTCCAGTCTGGTTTCTCCAAAAAAAAAAAGAAAAAGAAAAGGCTAGCTGGATGGCAAGCAAACCTTCTCTCCCTTGCAAGGAGCCTTGTCACCAAGAAAATTTTGCAAAGAAATTGACAAAGCAAATAGGAACTTTCTCTGGGGCTCAAAGATCGAGAAAAAGAAGCTCCACCTAGTGAAATGGGGCACTGTCACCCTTCCCAAAGACATTGGAGGGCTAGTTTTTCAGGCGACCAAACTCAGGAATCTTACTTTACTTGCCAAAGTCTGTTTAGAGACTTATAAATGATGGAGACTCTCCTTGGGCTCGGGTACTTAAAGCCAAGTACATAAAAAACCTTCCCCCTCATCGCTGGAAGAAGCTGACCTCTTGCTCTAAAACTTAGGCTGCCTGTATGGCTTCAAAGCCCCTCTTAGACCCGAGTCTGAGGAAAGTTGTAGGTAATGGAAATACTAACTCATGGCCCTCTAAATGTCAGTGGAGAAAACTTCATAGTTAGGGATGCCTTGATTAAAGATGATTGGAATTGGGACCTTATCTCCCTTGTGTTTCCCCCTAGCATTAGGTCCATCTGCAAGCCACTTACATAAGCTCCCTAGAACCTATTGAGGACACTCTTGCATGGACCTTTAATAATGATGAAAATTTCGCCATAAAATCTGCTTACTTGTTGGCTAAAGGCATCAAACCCATACAACAGCCTCTCTTTCCTACCAAATAGATCTAGAAATCTAATACCCCTCGGAGAATTCAAGCCTTTCTTTGGCTCTGCCACCACAATAGCGTCCCTGTGAGAGAGGTGCTGACCTTGAGGGGATTCAGTATTAGCAAAAGTTGTCCCATTTGCAACTGTATTGATGAGTCTATTCTCCACTTGCTTAGAGATTGCAACTTTTCCCAAGACTTTTGGGATAAGCTCGGTGTTCCCACTGGCTTAGCTTCCTCCTTGACTAGCAACCTCGATGAATGTCTCCACTTTAATTGCTCATCCACCAAAAGTTCTTTTCATTTCAACATCCCTTGGAGCATCGTCTTCCTTATTAGGCTGTGATCCTTATGGCTTAACTGAAATAGGGTAGTTTTTCAAGCCTACCCCCTAATCAAAACTTTCAAAGACAGCATTTCTAAAGCTGTGGAGTTTCACTTTCTTACCTCCCCTAAGTCCACAGCTAGTCTTAAGGAGGAGATCTTCATCAAATGGGTTAAACCTCTCATCGGGTAGTTCAAACTCAACACGGATGCTGCTATCCTTGCCTCAGGTCGTGCTGGGGGGGGTGGGAGGTGGCCTTCTTCCAAACTCCAATGGGGATTGGGCTGGTGGGTTGTCTCACTCCATCGGCTCCCTTTGCTGTTTGGGGGCTGAGTTATGGGCCTAAGGGATGGAATTAACCTTGCTAAAATTGCTAGAATCACCAAGCTTATTATAGAATGTGATGCCACTGAAGCTGTTAAGCTTCTCTCTAGCAACTCATCAGCTAATAGGCTGTTTAACCCAATTTTGAATGAATGCAGGAGCTCTCTTTGGGCTTTCTAGGAAGTCAAGATCCAGCACTGCTTTATGGAGGCTAATAATGCTACAAATCTTCTTGCTAAAGTTGGTTGCCACCAATCTACCTCCTTTTTGACTTATGTTTAACCCCCTGATGATGTAATAGCTATCTTGAATTTAGATTGCACTTCTATTTGTACCACCTACTCGGTTCAAGTTAACTCTATTATCTAATGCATTATCTTATCCTTTTAACAACAACAACAACAACAAAAAAATAAAAAAATAAAAAATAAAAACATGATAAACAAAGAGCAAACTAGCATAGCCGATAGTGATTAAAAATTTCTTGCTTAATTCCTTTGGTTGAAAATGTACAGTTCCTACAAAACAATATCTTAATCTCACTAAGTTGAAGGTAGTATACTATTCAATCATTTTGCTAAATTTTCGTATTAAAGTTATAAATTCTATCTTCTAATAGACATTTGTGTTGGATAATTTATGTATATAATCGGCAGGGCCAGCTCTATACTTTTTGAGGCCTTTTATATTTAAATATTAAAAAAATTATTTATTTAATATTCTTATAAATAAAATTATATGAAATATAAATTTAGAGTGTGAACTTTGAAATATATTCTTCTTGATTACTACAGTAGGCAATTTTTTGAGTGGATACTGGGCGGTAAACGTAAACATAGTACAACTGCTTAACTACTCACTACATAATCAACTATTGTCTACAATCTACACTAGTTAAATGTACAATTAAAAAAAAAAAAAAAA
>NW_027069619.1:459712-467931 GCF_002906115.3 Quercus suber
GCTAACTATTTTTAGGTTGAAATGCCAAAATTTCCTTAGATTTGGCATTTAAATTTCCAGTGCGGATGCTTTCACCGTTCTTTATTGAACTTTTTTTTTGTCTGGTTGCGTGAAACTAGATTCTTCTTTTAACTTATTGATTTGTGTTCGTTCCTATATATTTTTTGGGTGTGATAGGATTTTTTTTTTGCAGGAAAGGATCACTTCTATAGATTGACTCGATTAAAAATACCAAACCACAATTGAATATGGGAAAGCTATCATCTTTAACTATTTAAATCCATTATTCATACCAATATTTATAATTCGTATAAAATGTCCATATTTTAAGAAATTATTTATAAAAAAAAATGTTTATTTATAAAATGCATAATGGTAGATGTAAAACTAAAGAGTAGATTTGAGATATTATTACTTTGAAAAAATTCATGATGTGTGTTTATTTGGCATCAACTTACAAACCTAGCTTTTACTTTTAATACATTTTTTAAAGTCTCATTTTTTTTTCTTCTGTAATTTCTCACTTTTTTAAAAATTTAAAAAAACAAGTATTTTTTAGCACACTTTTAGCAAAAATATTTTAATAAAAAACTAATAAGTGTTCCAAACAAACATCAACGTGTTTTCTTTGTTCAGTATTATAGGCAAATATTGGTGCCCAAAATATTAAAATAACTTTGGGATGCAATATAAGACTTGTCCAGATAAAAGTATTGATTCTCTAGTATAACTCAAGCCCTAGATTATACCTCAATATCTTATTATATTATTTAATATATATGTTACATAATATATGTTAAGAGTTTTTATAACTAAATTTTAATATTTTTAATAAAATGGTAAAAATCCACTCTTCTCCAATTTTTGATTTATGTAAATGAAAAAAAGTGTTACATACAATATTGTCACTTTTATAAGAATAATAGGTTGTCATGCATATCCTTTAAGAGTTCCCAATTAATACTATTCAAGGTACTAGCAATTAATAAGACAGTTGGATTTAAACCACTAGCAACCGTATAAATTCCCATACACAAAGGAATGATATGATAGATACTTTATAGATAATGAATGGAGTTCTCCCCTTTTATTTTATCTTACTAGATCACTGGTACTAGAAAACTAGGTTAATTACGTGTGCTTTCACGGTCAAAGCATGGGATGCTCTTTGTTTTGTTTTTTTGATTTTTAAACAATGATCACACCACACAATCCCTCTCAGACCAAAAACATTTTTAAGGATGGTCATTTTATACCCACAAGGTATAAAATGATTCAGAGTTTAGGAAAGGTAGAAAGTCTGCCTGGAAACTTCGATTGTAATCCTAAAAAGTCTTCATGATGTGAGCTTGTGACCTACATAGAGAAGAAAACCACTAAACAAATCCATTAAATAATTGCAATTGATCACTTTCTAAATTACAATTATAAGCATCGTACTTGCACCCTCCATTAGGTGTTGGCAGTTGACACAAATGGAGTCCTTATGTATTAGGGTTTAGATAAAAAGTAATTGAAATTCATAATTCTTTGGAGCATAAAAAATAATAATGATGTAGTAAATTCTGGAGAGGTTAAAAAAAGTCAAAGACTACAGTTTTATATATGGATATATAGACCAGATATTACTAGTTATAAATTTATTATATATATATATATATATTATCTAGTATTTATATAATTTTAAAATTAGTAACTAATTATATTATCACAAAGGTGTGATGACTATCTTTTGCTTCTCTCAGGGGCGGAGCCAGGAATTTTTGTATGGGGGGCCAGTTGCGACGCTAATATATTTATCAAGACAACTTCCACACCCACACACACATATGTACACACATGCACACTTTTTTTATATATACACACTTTTTATTTGATAAGTTATTATATACACACACCCAACAAAAAAAAAAAAAAGATCTTAGTATTTTTAATCAAAATTATTTTTGACGGCGATCTTTCATAAAATAAAATTCATTTTTTCCATTTTCATGGTCAAAATCTTAAAAGTTTCATTTTAAATACAAATGATCAAATTTTATGCTAAAGTAAGTAAAAAATCTTTCAATTAAACTAATGAAATTTTCAAAAACATGAATGATCAAAAACTTGGAGAAATAAGTTAGGCTCTAAACATATTTAAAGTTACCTAACTTTAACATATTATATGGCAACTAAAAACACATTTCATGTGTAGTTTTAGTGACAACAATTTTTTAATGAGTCAATGACTTGTTAATCGTCACATTACGGGTTGAAAATATAGATTCAAACATGTTTGATATCAAATTTTATCAAATATTTAACAGATATAAAAGCATATTTTACAATAAAAAATAGAATTGCGAAAAATAAAGTTATATCTCTATAACTATTAGGCCAATTATTTTATTTAAGAGCATTATTAGACTAATTCAAATATTTGGGGAGGGCAACTCTTATTTTTGTAGACTAAATTTTGAAAACATAAAAATAATTGTATATTGATGAGTAAAACTGAATATTAAGTGGCTTTTCATTTAATTCTTTTTTTAAATTTTTTTTTTTTCATATGAAGACGAAGGTTTTAGGTGGGACTTGGGAGGGTTTTTTTTTTTTTGGAAATAAAAAAAGAAGGAATTAGTCGATCTTCTAGTGAAAAAAAAGAAAAAAAAAGAAAAAGAAGAAGAAAAGAAACGAGAAGTGAAAACTTCGACTTCGAGCTAAAAGAGCACAGTGACTCAGTGAGTGAGAAAAATAATACCAAGAATTGAAGAAGATGCTAGGGACTCAATGGAAATAAGAAGCTTCTTTGAAGGTCAATAAACACCATTACAAACTTATTTATTAAAAAAAAATTCACTTTTTATTTAGAAACCTTTAAACCATCCACTGAATTAATAATTTGAATATTTAAACCTTTAATAATATAATAATGATTTTATTATTATTAGTTGTGATTCGAAATAGACTGGTATTAAAATATTAAAATAAATTAAGCACATTTGTTAATTCAGTCCTCACTTAGGGAATTTTTTTTTTTTTTGAAAGGAGTGCCTTATAATTAAGGTTGAGTTTGACATTGGCTTAAAAAGTTAACTTTTTTTACTATTTAGGGTTTGTTTAGATACTGCTTATTACTGAAAATTAAAAACTTATTGCTAAAAACACTATAGAAAATAATTTTTAAATATGTGAATAGTGCCGTGGGACCCACTTTTAAAGCAAAATTTGCGTTTTTCCGTACTTGTAGGTCCTGTGAACAATGCACGGGACCTAGAAAAAAGGCAAATGCCAAATGCAGACGCAGACGAGCAATCCAAACTCAGCTTTAGTTTATTTTTGCTACTATTCAGCTTATTTTTACTACTATTTATGGTTCCACATCATTTTTGGTATTATTCATAGGTCTCACTGTATTATTCAGCTACATTTTAACTTTATCTATAGTATTTTCACCAAAAAAATTTCAGTTTTAGCTAAATAAACTGTTCCCAAATGGATTCTAAGAGAAAGTTTATCTTTGTGATCTGAAATGAAAATGAGAAGACTCTCTTCCAAGAAAATTTGAGAAATTGTAATCTTAAAAGATTGTATCAAAGATAACTCATTTGAAAAATAAAAGATTTTAAAAAATGAATAAAAGATAACTTATCTATTTTTAGAGATGTGAGAAAGTGTAATTGCAAGAGTCTGTTTGACATTATTTTCAGCTTTTAAATTTTATGTATAGCTTTTTAAAATTTCAATTTTTCATATTTTTTCTCACTTTTTAAAAGTTTTTCAAAGTACAAGTATACTTTAGTATACTTTTAGAAAAGAGTTTTCAGCAAAAAATTAGATAAGTTGTTCCAATTTTTCTCAAAAAAGAAGAAGAAGATAAGTTGTTTCTAAACAAACACTAAATGTCCAACACAACAATCTACTAAAGCTTTTGTACAGTGCTATGATGCATATCATTTAAAATTTAATTTCTTCTACTGCATTGTTTTACTCTCTCTCTCTCTCTCTCTCTCTCTCTCTCTCTCTCTCTCTCTCTCTCTCTTCTCTCTCTCTCTCTCTATATATATATATATATATAATTTACTCTTCACAACATTATTATTATTATTATTTTATATTCCCATTGTACATTCATGTACCTTCATTTACTCCCTGACCTACCCATTTTTTTTTATTTAATGTCTGAAAGTGAGAAAATATAAGGAAAAAAAAAATGAAGTTTTAAAAAGCCATATATAAAAGTTAAAAGTTAAACACTAATACTAAAAGTTGGTACCAAACACATTCTTAATATTATTTGTTTGACATTAAACTTATAAGTTCAGCTTTTAGTTTTTGTGTATAGTTTTTAAAATCTCATTTTTTCTTGTATTTTTTCACTTTTTAAAACTTTTTTAAAGATATAAATATTCTTTAGAATATATATATATATATATTTTAAAAATACTAAATAAAAAGGTGATTTGTGATTTCCAAAGAGAAGTGCAACATTGTTTTGATTTGAGCATAGAAGGAATAAAAAGGTGAGCCTGTTTGCCCAAAAAATGGGCCTAACTCAGAAAATTACTTTGAAACAATGCGACAATCATGAATTGATAAGTGATGGATCGCACTGTGTAAAAAGTTAAAACCCTTTTACCCAAACACCATGGGCCTACAAAAGAGTGTGGACCAAATGTAATTTTTGTTGGGTCCTGTTAGTGTAAATTGAAATGTTGTCATTTTCTTTTTTTATAATTTTTTTAATAGTTTATTAAGAGCATTTACAACACGTAATTTTTTTTTTTGTTTTTTCTGGTACAAGAATTAGTTTTTCGTATAAGAGACAATATAATCAGCTTCCCAAACACCAACACGCACCAGGGGCATGCCAACTTTGTCCTGCAATGCAAATATGTATATCACTGTATACTTTTAGTGCGATGATCACTCTAAAAATATAAGTATTTGTATAGTGTTGGAGGAAAATGGTCGAGATTCAAGTCTCCACTTTTACTTCACTACCCACAAGCCACAACTTACCATATAAGTAAAATATGGCAAAAATTAAGACAAAAGTTATGACACTAACATTTTCCTATGCAACAATCCTCTCTTCCTCTCTATCTCTCATATGCCAACTTTGCCATGCAAATGATAAGTCGCTTTTTATTTTTTTTAAACGTACGATAGGAATATGGTTTTTTTTTTCTTTTTTATGTGTGTGGGGCTGAATAGTCATGAAATTGGATAGATGGACCATAATACACTTATACACCCATATATTTATTGGGTATTATAGTTATTGTAAGATTATTGGGTCTCCTAACGATTTATTGGAGGTTTTCTTTTCTTTTTTCTTTTTCAACTTATGGTCCATCACTAAATAAAAAGGTGATTTGTGATTTCCAAAGAGAAGTGCAACGTTGTTTTGATTTGTGCATAGAAAATAAAAGGGTGAGCCTGTTTGCCCAAAAAATGGGCTTGACTCAGGGAATTACCTTGGAACAACGCGACAATCATGAATTGATTTGTGATGGACCATAATACACTTATACACCCATATATTTATTGGGTATTATAGTTATTGTAAGATTATTGGGTCTCCTAACGATTGTTAACTGGGTGTTTAATGGTTTGATACCATATTGGAATTGAGAAAGTATATTTCTATATTTGTCAAATGAATAAACTTTGAATGAAAATTTTCAGAATATTGTAGTTGCAACCAAATATAACGCGACCTAAAAGCACATTTACATGCAAAAATTCGGAAGAAGATTTCGAAGTGCATCTCTTGTCTAGTTTTTATTTTGTTTAATTTAGTTTTAAGCAACTAAGAAAGAACGCTAAATACCTTAGATGGTCATTCAAATTATATGATTGAATAAAAATATATTGAAAATTTTAAGAACCAACATAAGATTGTGAATATCATAATTATGATAAACAACAATTGAACATTATGTAAGTACATTGAACTTATAATTAACGTACAAAAGAAGCCTGTGTCATTGTGTATGAAAACATCAAACAAGTACCAAGGGAAATTTCTTAATTATGATTCTTTAAGAAAGAAAAAAAAAAAATCAAGGGAAGAACGCATCAGACCAAAGAGCATTGTGACTGTTATCTCCGAATGGCAACATCATCTCATCTCCCCAAAGAGCATTGAAGGTAGCTTTTCTTGTAGAGTCATTAGTAATGTATGCAAGCTTGACCTTCTTTCTAGTCATGACTGATAGAAAAAGGCGAACAACTAGAAACAATATGGAAGTTGAAACCTTTTTTTTCTTGTGTATACTTTCTTGCCCCGAACAGAGTATGCTATTTCTTAGCTTACTAATGTTATTTGATTTTCAACCATTCATATTGGTTTGGAAGTGTTGAATTCTTGAGATTCTCTACCTACCCCTATTAGTGCATCTCCAATAGGCTCTCTAAAGCCTTATTTGGAGAGCAAACACAGAAAAATTAGCTTCAACGGTCTCTTTATCTCTCTATTTTTTTTTTTTTTTTAAGATTTGCTACAGTAGCTTTCTTGAGCTGGAGAGCACTGTAGCAATTATTGTTGTTACTCCAAACATATTTCACTCTTAAAATAATCACTGGTTGAATAAAATAATGATTCTTTCTCTCTCATGCCTTTTCTCTTTCGTTCTTCACTCTCTCTTGCTTCTCTATCTCAACGGTTACAAACTAAAACATACCACAATTAGAACAAAAACACAAAATCTAATCGAAAGATTTGAAACACAAAAATAATCTTTCTCATAAGCCTAATGAAATCCGAAAAATAAAAGCAAAAAACCACATTTTGTCGGCGGTAGGGAGGAGAACAAGTAGCTGTGGAGGCGAAGCAAACTGGTTGTGGAGAAAGACCCATCTATACTGCATAAACTACACACTCATCACGCTCCTCATCCTTTTCCTTAGCCTCCTTTGGCACCCGATCTCCATGATCGTTTTCCTCACCATCTTTGTCGCCTAGTCTTCCTCTCTCTCTCTCTCTCTCTCTCTCTCTCTTTTGGGCTGAAATCCTCTCTTTGTTTGAGTCTTTGAGTTTGAGATGAAGATATTTTTTATTCTTTAACTTTTGGTATGCGGTGGAGAATTGGTTTGTAATTATAGTGGAGTGTGTGTGTGGTGGAAACAATGGGTTGTAAAAAGTGGTGTGTACGTGTGTGGTGGGAAATTGGGTTAATGATAATTACACAAATTTTATGATCTGATATATATTTTTTTAGAAATGATATATCTATAATATTTTCATAATAAATCTTAAATAGTAAGTTGTTATTGGTTATTATGAATAGGAAAAAAAGTAATTTATGTTGTGATTCAAATTAGAACTAATAAGGACTTATCACATGTAATTTGTTATGAAAATGTTGTAGACGTAACACTTTTTATTTATTTATTTTTTTTATTTTAGAAATTTTTTAAAAAATGCTTGTGATGAATTAGTGAATAATAATGAATAAATAAAAACTAACAACTCATGACTATATTATTTGTTATCTCAAGTACTTCAAGAGATCCATTGAAAAAAAAAGACCAACCACAATTTTAAAAATTTTACCCGTTAAGAGTTAGAAAATATAGTTGGGAATAAATAAAGAAATATTAAAAAATAAAGAAAGATTAAATATATAAATGAGATAGAGAAAGATAGAGAGTCTATTGGAAAGTATATTTGAAAAAATAAGTAGGTAAAAGTTAAATGTAACTATTTACTTTCCAAACAGTACAAAAATTTGGAGAGTCTGCTGGAGATACTCTTAGAACATCAAAAAAAGTACCTAGCTCCCCTATAAATCCTTCTAAAAAAAAAAAAAAAAAAAAAACCTCCTATAAATACAAGCTTCCCCTGCACTAACAACCCAAGTGAACACAACACAATTCAAAACATCTTCATACTTAAGGCTTTCATACTTGAAAGCTAGCTATCTGTGCCATTAATCAAGCTAGCTAGAGTCATGGCCTACAACAAGCAGAGAAAATCTTCATGTTTCTCTTTCTTCAGCATCTTCAAAGCTAGGAAGCCTCGGAGAGAAGATGATTCAATGATGATGCAAACAGTACAAAAGGTATATCGAAGTGATTCTGACAAAGCCATTACGTAGCTGACCGCAGGTTGATATAAAGGCTGAAGTTTACATCGAAAGAATCCACACAGTTATCAAGCTGAAAATGAAAAGGCTTGATCAAATATGTCAATGTTTCTGGTTTCCTACTGTAATATTCTTAGTACTGTA
>NW_027069619.1:468162-486192 GCF_002906115.3 Quercus suber
ATATGCATGAGTTTGGGCATCTTTGGGTGCATGCAACAACCTTATTGGGCTAACCATCATGGCCTAATTAGATCAATCTTGTCATTTAGTATATTGTTACAGGAACCAAGAAGCTTCCTAGCTAAAGCTTATAAAAATGTCAGGATATACATTTAAATTAACCAGTGTGGAACTCTCCAATGTATTCTTAAGAACACAGAAGAAGAGGAATGTAGTGAGAGAAAGCATGAGTTCAAGTTACTGCTTAAGAACTTCAACAATGAAAAAATCGGCATATTAATGGCATCTAATTTGCTATTGGTATCACCAAGCTATAAAAAGTCGACCATTTGCAATCATGAAGAAACATAATAATTAAAATTTAAAGAACTTTAGTTCCTGTGATCTGGAATTTTCAAATATCATATGACATTCTTTGGTTTGGCTTTACTAAGTCTATGCTAGAGCAATTTTAGATAATTAAGCTGCTGAATATTCTTGAGTTAACCATTTGCAAGCAACATAATGGTTAATGCTACACAATTCACTGGTCAATAAATTAAGATACGGTTTGTGTTAGCCAAGTAGAATTTGGAATCATAAGAGGGGTTGTGGTTCATTCCGCACAATTATTGTACATATATAGGACATGTTATTGTTGTCAAGTTGTCAATTCTCTTTCTTTCTTTTTCTCCTTTCTTTTAGGTTTTTGTTCCATCTTTACATTACTCATTCTTTTTATTCAGTCGTATCTCACACTTCATAACTTTGCAGAACAAAACCACACATAATGTGTGTTCTGACTCCAGAATGATTTTTGCTGAAAACCAAAAAAGAGAATAAAGAGAAGAATAATATACTACTAATGTCATTTTTTTTTTTTTTTTAAAAAAACACGTTCCTATGGAGTCATAATTCTTTAACTTTGTATTAATGGTAGATGGCATGCTTCTTGGCCTTGGGATGCCCAGGATGAAACATGTGGGATTTGTAGGATGGCCTTTGATGGCTGTTGTCCTGACTGTAAGCTCCCTGGGGATGATTGCCCACTAAGTACATTACTTATTTAACAATGTTCCACTTTGTCTTCATGTCTTGTCATTTTACAACTATTTCTTCTGCTGTTGAATTCCCAAATTTTTTAGTTGTTGACCTATACTCCATAATTAGGGGAAAAAAAAAAAAAAAACCTGGATACCATGCCTTCTTCTTTTTTGTATGTTTGAACATTTTCTGATGGTCTTGCTTGAATCAGTCAAGTGGCATCCAATACATAATAAGAATTGCTTTATGGAACAATTGCATATACAGCATATAGTGCATAGTTAGCCTAAATGCTTGAGCATTTAGATTCTCTACTTGGTTCATTGAACTTCTATATTTGAGCTTCAGACAACTACCATGGGATCTTATGCTGGCCCTACTACGGCGTGTTGCACATTGTTAGTAGTGCACAACCCGCAGACTGATTCCCATTACTATGTGGTCTTTTTATAGTTTTTATAGTGCACGTACATTGGAGGTGAGATTCGTAGAGCTATTTGAAATTGTGCTCTCTAAAATAGTTATGGTTTTGATAATTGCTGAATGAAAATGGATTGTTTGAAAACGTTGAGATAGTTTGGTAAAATCTTTTAAAAAGTGCAGTTTTAATAATTTTGTGTTTGACTAGCTCTTATCAAAACTGCTATATGAGGAGTAAGTTACCAAAAAGGAAAATTTTTTTATATAAAAAAATGTGATCAGATTAAAAGAGCTAAATTTGGGGTCTTGAAAAAAAGAAGACAGTTTAGGAAAAAGGGGTGTAATTGCATTAGTAATATTTAAATCACCAAAGTTGAGTTTTTGAAATGGAGCTCAAGACCAACATTTTCGCGGTCAAATGGCTTGCCAAACATCCAAATAAGGAAATGTGGTTTCAGTAAGCATGGTTTGGTTCCCACTACTAAATGGGCAACAGGTGGAAAACAAATTTGTGTGGTGCACTGTTTTAATTTCTCTTTCAACATTTTCTTTGATGGAGTTCCTAGACTTGTGTCTATGCCATTAATATCACAGCTTGGATCTTTTCTCATTCTCTTTTTATTTTTCACTTCGCTGTTTTAAGTTTTGTATACTTCCTGTACACACATTTCAGTTTTAATAGAATGCAATTACTTATAAAAAATAAAAGAATGCAATTCTCTAATTCTCTTCTTTCTCTATCTCTAATCTTCTCTAGGAGGCCCAGTTCCCTTGAAGAAGTACTATAACTAATCTTGTGTCTTGATAGAACTATAACTATTGGGTTTCTATCATGGCAATTGTCGATGATGTTAAAATTCACATGTATCAAGTACTGTGTAATAAAGATCAATATACGTCTCCGCTGAAATCTTCAAAAAAAAAAAAAATATATATATATATATAGAACAAATTTAAAAAGAAAGAAATTTCTATCAGCCCTTAAAGTAGTCTTAAAGTAACTAACCTGTCCCCAATAAAAATGTCAGGATATACATTTAAATTAACCAGTGTGGAACTCTCCAATGTATTCTTAAGAACACAGAAGAAGAGGAATGTAGTGAGAGAAAGCATGAGTTCAAGTTACTGCTTAAGAACTTCAACAATGAAAAAATCGGCATATTAATGGCATCTAATTTGCTATTGGTATCACCAAGCTATAAAAAGTCGACCATTTGCAATCATGAAGAAACATAATAATTAAAATTTAAAGAACTTTAGTTCCTGTGATCTGGAATTTTCAAATATCATATGACATTCTTTGGTTTGGCTTTACTAAATCTATGCTAGAGCAATTTTAGATAATTAAGCTGCTGAATATTCTTGAGTTAACCATTTGCAAGCAACATAATGGTTAATGCTACACAATTCACTGGTCTATAAATTAAGATACGGTTTGTGTTAGCCAAGTAGAATTTGGAATCATAAGAGGGGTTGTGGTTTATTCGTGTTAGCCAAGTAGAATTTGGAATCATAAGAGGGGTTGTGGTTTATTCCGCACAATTATTGTACGTAGGACATGTTATTGTTGTCAAGTTGTCAATTCTCTTTCTTTCTTTTTCTCCTTTCTTTTAGGTTTTTGTTCCATCTTTACATTACTCATTCTTTTTATTCAGTCGTAACTCACACTTCATAACTTTGCAGAACAAAACCACACATAATGTGTGTTTGACTCCAGAATGATTTTTGCTGAAAACCAAAAAAGAGAATAAAGATAAGAATAATATACTACTAATGTCATTTTTTTTTTTTTTTTTAAAAAACACGTTCCTATGGAGTCATAATTCTTTAACTTTGTATTAATGGTAGATGGCATGCTGTTGCTTCTTGGACTTGGGATGCCCAGGATGAAACATGTGGGATTTGTAGGATGGCCTTTGATGGCTGTTGTCCTGACTGTAAGCTCCCTGGTGATGATTGCCCACTAAGTACATTACTTATTTAACAATGTTCCACTTTGTCTTCATGTCTTGTCATTTTACAACTATTTCTTCTGCTGTTGAATTCCCAAAGTTTTTAGTTGTTGACCTATACTCCATAATTAGGGGGGGAAAAAAAAAAAAAAAACCCGGATACCATGCCTTCTTCTTTTTTGTATGTTTGAACATTTTCTGATGGTCTTGCTTGAATCAGTCAAGTGGCATCCAATACATAATAAGAATTGCTTTATGGAACAATTGCATATACAGCATATAGTGCATAGTTAGCCTAAATGCTTGAGCATTTAGATTTTCTCTACTTGGTTCATTGAACTTCTATATTTGAGCTTCAGACAACTACCATGGGATCTTATGCTGGCCCTACATTGGAGGTGAGATTCGTAGAGCTATTTGAAATTGTGCTCTCTAAAATAGTTATGGTTTTGATAATTGCTGAATGAAAATGGATTGTTTGAAAACGTTGAGATAGTTTGGTAAAATCTTTTAAAAAGTGCAGTTTTAATAATTTTGTGTTTGACTAGCTCTTATCAAAACTGCTATACGAGGAGTAAGTTACCAAAAAGGAAACTTTTTTTATATAAAAAAATGTGATCAGATTAAAAGAGCTAAATTTGGGGTCTTGAAAAAAAGAAGACAGTTTAGGAAAAAGGGGTGTAATTGCATTAGTAATATTTAAATCACCAAAGTTGAGTTTTTGAAATGGAGCTCAAGACCAACATTTTCGCGGTCAAATGGCTTGCCAAACATCCAAATAAGGAAATGTGGTTTCAGTAAGCATGGTTTGGTTCCCATTACTAAATGGGCAACAGGTGGAAAACAAATTTGTGTGGTGCACTGTTTTAATTTCTCTTTCAACATTTTCTTTGATGGAGTTCCTAGACTTGTGTCTATGCCATTAATATCACAGCTTGGATCTTTTCTCATTCTCTTTTTATTTTTCACTTCGCTGTTTTAAGTTTTGTATACTTCCTGTACACACATTTCAGTTTTAATAGAATGCAATTACTTATAAAAAATAAAAATAAAAGAATGCAATTCTCTAATTCTCTTCTTTCTCTATCTCTAATCTTCTCTAGGAGGCCCAGTTCCCTTGAAGAACTACTATAACTAATCTTGTGTCTTGATAGAACTATAACTATTGGGTTTCTATCATGGCAATTGTCGATGATGTTAAAATTCACATGTATCAAGTACTGTGTAATAAAGATCAATATACGTCTCCGCTGAAATCTTCAAAAAAAAAAAAATATATATATATATATATAGAACAAATTTAGAAAGAAAGAAATTTCTATCAGCCCTTAAAGTAGTCTTAAAGTAACTAACCTGTCCCCTCAACTGCTTAAACTTTTCCTTGTATAGATCAAGGTTTTGAAATACCCAGGAATTTTCAAGACTAAAAAATAAGAGAAAAGATTCAGACCATCTTAAAAAAAATTCACTATAACAATTTTTTTTTAAATTTAACACATACCTACTATACAACTTTTTCCCTGGCATCGCATACTTCATCAAAACTGCAAAAAAAATTAGATGTGTTATGCAGACAACAAGGAGCCATTATTATTCAAGTGTCATACATAATTGCTCTAATAAAAGAGGGGTTGGCAATAGCACCCAAGTGAAAATTGTGAAATTAATCGGTCTAAAAAGTTAAAAGGTCACATTGATTAAAGCCAAAAAATTAATGTCAGTCTAATAAGAGGGGTTGGCAATAGCACCTTAGTTTTTGCCTAGGTAAAATAACTCTATTTAGAATCTGGCGCCTTGTTTCACTTGGGCTAGCACCTTTTTTAGGCTTCATCACCTCAAGCGATACAAGGCATTGGCGCCTTAAGGGCACCTTTGACTACACTGACCTAGAAAGTTATCTTTTTCTTTATTTTACTGTTCATGAGTTACTATTCACAGCTAAGGAACAACTGCCCAAATCTTGACTTCCACCTCTGTTTTGATCCTAAAACCCTACTAATCCTAGTCCCGAAAACCCTGTAATATCTATTATTTTCCAGTCTTTTTCCCACCAAAACCTAACCCTAAACCCTCAAAACCCAAAAGCTTTAAACCAGATTTTACTATTCCCCATGAATTTTAAAAAAAAAAAAAAAATTTGAGAAGTAAACAAAATACGTTGATTAAAACAAGAATTTCAAATAAATAAAAAAAGAGGGAACAAGAATTTCAAAAGTTTTTTGTTAAGGAAAAGGACACATACTGCTAACTTTTTGGATGATGACATTGTCTTGCCGTATCAAGAAGGTGAACTTCACTACAGCTCCCTTAGACATAGCATGGCAGGCACCTAAGAAAGAAACAACACTTAATATGATGATCATATTCAATTGGAGGCAAAGGGGAAAAACTAAGAAAGAAAACTACCTGCTACTAAATTAAGAATGACCAATGCATTAATGTCAACTGTCTTGAGCCTGTTGTAAGTTACATGTTCTTCTTTAGGCTCATTTCCTTTAGAAACTTTCTCCTTTAAAACCCTCTCTGCAGTATTGGGTAGTAGCTCCGCCTCTAAGCAACGTTTTAACCCCCTTGGAAGTGATTCTATCCAGAGTTTCACTTTCGTACTCTGCAAGCGACGACCAAGGCATGCCATACGGTCACCAAACCGATTCAATTCTCTATAACGATGTACAGCATCAAATTTGAATCCACTCCTCTCTACTATGGACTCAATATTGCTGAAATAAAGACGTAGTATTGGAGGGACCTTGTGCTTGCCCATAAAAAAATTCATGGAATCTCTACAATCCCCAACAATTACTGAACTCTGATATTTGTATTTTTCTTTCAGTTGGTTTGCAAAGTCAACTACATTGAGGATTGTGAGAGCCTCAGCCTTTTTTTGCCTTTGTAGCTATAACTGCTTGGCAGCCACAGAACAAAAACTTATGCCCTTGCGTGGCAATGAATCCAATCCTAGCAGATCTACTATTTTTATCAAAACCTTTCCCAGCAAGTTGTCCAACATGCCCAAAAACTCCAACATGAGCAACTGACCCATCCACATTTAAAATAACTAGGTCATCTCCAAAGTCAGAGGGTAAACGACTAGTCTACTTGTCAACTCTACACCTAAAGGAATAAAAAGAAGTCGATGTCCCCTCAAAACAACCTGGATGAAACAGCTTCGCATGGTAAAAATACCTAGACACAAGGTTAAGTTTTATCCAGGTTGTTTTGAGGGGACATCAACTTCTTATTCCTTTAGGAGTAGAGTTGACAAGCAAACCAGTCGTTTACCCTCTGACTTTGGAGATGACCAAGTTATTTTAAATGTGGGATGGGTCAATTGCTTATGCTGGAGTTTCTGGGCATGCTGGGCAACTTGGTGGAAAAGGTTTCAATAAAAATAGTAGATCTACCGGGATTGGATTCATTGCCACACAAGGACATAAGTTCTTGTTCTGTGTCTGCCAAGCAGTTACAGCTACAGAGGAAAAAAAGGCTTAGGCTCTCGCAATCCTCAATGCAGTTGACTTAGCAAACCAACTAAAGGAAAAATACAAATATCAGAGTTTGGTAATCGTTGAGAATTGTAGAGATTCCATGGATTTTTTTATGAGCAAGCGCAAGGTCCCTCCAATACTAATTCTTTATTTCAACAATATTGAGTCCATAGTACAAAAGAGTGGACTCAAATTTGATGTTGTACACCGTTATAGAGAACTGAATCGGTGTGTTGACCGTATGGCATGCCTTGGACATCGCTTGCAGTGTACGAAAGTGAAACTCTGGACAGAATCACTTCCAAGTGGGTTAATGCGTTGCTTAGAGGCAAAGCTACTACCCAATACTGCAGAGAGGGTTTTAAAGGAGAAGGTTTCTAAACGAGATGAGCCTAAAGAAAAACATGTAACCTACAACAAGCTCAAGGCAGTTGACACTAATGCATTGGTCATTCTTAATTTAGTAGCAGGTAGTTTTCTTTCTTAGATTTTCCCCTTTGCCTCCAATAGAATATGATCATCATATTAAGTGTTGTTTCTTTCTTAGCTGCCTGCCATGCTATGTCTAAAGGAGCTGCAGTGAAGTTCACCTTCATACAGCAAAACAATGTCATCATCCAAAAAGTTAGCAGGACGCGTTCTTTTCCTTAAAAAAAAAATTTGAAATTCTTTTCCCTCTTTTTTTACTTATTTGAAATTCTTATTTTAATCAATGTATTTTGTTTATTTATCAAAATTTGTTTTTTTTTAATTCTTGGGGAATAGTAAAATCTGGTTCAAAGCTTTTGAGTTTTAAGGGTTTAGGGTTAGGTTTTGGTGGGAAAAAAGTTGGCAAATAATAGGGATTACAGGATTTCTGGGACTAGGATTAGTAGGGTTTTAGGATCAAAACAGAGGTGGAAGTCAAGATTTGGGCAGCTGTTCCTTTGCTGTGAACAGTACCCCAGAAACAATAAAATAAAGAAAAAGATAACTTTCTAGGTCAGTGTAGTTAAGGGTGCCCTTAAGGTGCCAAGGTCTGGTATTGCCCGAGGCGATGAGGCCCAAAAAAGGCGCTAGCCCAACTGAAACAAGGCACCAAATTTTAAATATAATTATTTTACCTAGGGCAAAACTTAGGTGCTATTGCCAACCCCTCTTATTAGACTGACATTAATTTTTGGCTTTAATCCATGTGACCTTTCAACTTTTTAGACCGATTAATTTCACAATTTTCACTCATCCTTAGACCAAAGGCTTATAAGGCATGGTGGGAGGCGTCTCTCCCCGATGTGGGATTGAACAAATCCTTGAGGACTAAGGCTCAACGCCATTTCCAAAGAGGACAATACCTGATTAGGAGCTAGGACGAAAGTCCTCCCACATCTATCATTCCATCCCCTTTAAAAACCTAGTCCACAAGGTACACTATCACACTACAATCATAGAACACCCCCTCTCCCTCTAAAGAACCTTGCTCACAAGGTGGGGAAACTGAAGTTGAAGCTTGTAAAGGGATTCCTAAGTGGCATTCTCCTGTGACTGGCTTGCCATTGAACCAACACCTCAGTGATAGTTCTAGTTCTAAGGTTATAGGCTACCTGACCAAGTTTCTGTAGAATATGGAAGGGCCCAAAATATCTGGGAGACAGCTTGTTAAAGCCCTTGATGCTTAGGGACATTTGTCTGTAAGGATGGAGTCTAAGATAGACCCAATTACCAACTTGAAAAGTCTTATCAAACCTGTGCTAGCCAGCTTGAGCTGCAATCAAGTTTCGTTTGAGAAGAGTGAGAAGAACAGTTCTGTCTGCAGCCCACCTGAGTAGTACCAAGGACATAGTCTAGGATCTTAGGAGGGGAAATACCAAAGAGAGCCTCAAATGGAGTCATCTAAGTAGAGGAATGGTAATAGGAATTGAACCAAAACTCAGCCAAATACAACCAAGCAGCCCAAGTCTATCACCTACAAAGGCTCTCAAATACTGCTCCAAACTCCTATTCACCACCTTAGTTTGGCCATGAGATTGAGGGTGATAAGCTGAATGACAGTAACCACTGAACACACCGTTGCTAATTAGTACTTGACGCCAAGATTATTCATTTAGAATAAAATTTGAAACCCTAACACTAGATTCATACCAAAATATTACAACAAAATAACATCAATTCATCATATGAAAAACACCCAACAACACCATGAAAAAGAGTGACAATAACATTAGGATCAAATTCGTAGTAAATTGTATAAGAAAAAAAAAGCAAAGTAAGTGAAGAGGTACCAACTGTAAGAATTAGAACAAAACTATTTGTACAAAATTTTGAAACCTGACTTGAGATATAAACCAAAAGAGACAAAAGCAACGCCATAAAAACAGAGAAGAATGAGGAAAAAAAATAAAAAGATACATTCTTCTATATGTGGCCATGACAATCACTGGGAAATGATGAGAAGGAATTCAGAACTCTAGAAATTAAATTATTTAACCTGAAAAAAAGCATTCTGAACAAAAATATCCTGATATCTCCCGTACATATGAGTATTTTTATTTTACTTCGTAATAAAATTCTGCAAATACATATTTGAACTCACCGCTGACCTCATCAAGAATCATTAATTGTTATTGTGTGCCAATATTATACACTTGTAAAATTCAAAAATAAATTGACCAAGCAAAAATTGACCATGGTTGAACAGTCCCTAGCATCAACATAGTTGGGGGTGCTACATATATATGCCAAACCCACAAACACAACTAACCAAATCAATCTACATACAATTATCTGAAATGGCAAGGGACGTTGCTTGCAAGTGGAACGATGGGGGGAGGGGGTCTACATTTTGAGCCGATGTGTAATTGTATTAAGATGAATATGCATAGTTGGCCCTCTTCTTGACTGCTTTCACTTATGAAACCCCAATTTAAACTGTGATTCTACTTTTTATTTTAATTTCAAGGCTCAGAATAAATTTAGTTCAACATCCCTTTCAATTCTACACATGCAAACATACACACTAAGTTGTAGAGCCGTTTTTGAACCCTACACATTTTTTTTACCCTAATATTATTTTGCCATGACTTTTGTTACATAATTGCCCATATTGTCAATGGCTGGTATTGTAAGCAAAGGTACGAAAATATTATTATGCATTTTAGGTAGTAATGATTAAAATTTTATCCATGCTGTCGTGATTATTGTTTGTACAAAATAGGTTATCATCATCACCATCATCAACCAATCCACGTGTGGTGTGGTGTGTGTAAAAAGTTTAAAAAAAAATTATGGTTTAGACACAATAGGACCCCACTAAATAATGGAGAATGTGTAGTGTTTGTTGCCCTTAACAAACCTATACACAGTCTATACCCTACGAAATTGGACTCACCTGCAATATACACAACTGATTTGAACATTTCACCCATTTTGATTGGTTCCCAAGGAGGGGTTAAACTGAGCACATCGTTTTACCTATTTTGGAATTTGATGGTTTTTTTCTTCTTCTTTATCACTTAACGGTCTTAAATTATGTATATTTACCATCCTCGCCTTCTCTAACATGTTAAACTAGTTGTCGTCGTTATAAGAAATAGTAAAAACTAAAAAAGAAAATATACCACTCCTCCATACAGTAGCTGATGTTTGTTTACGTTAAAACAACCATTATACCCCTAATTAGCGTTTTTAGCAAATTACATAACGCCACTTCATAGAAATGAAGTTAGCTCTTGGGCTTCATTAATAGGGTGAGTAATAAATGGAACAGAAGCTCATTAAATTGCTATAGGCCTAAAGATAACGTGGACCATAACACCACATTCAACATTCTCACACTTACCCCATAATCTATTCTATTGGCCTTCAATCATAAAAATTCAACCAATATTAATTCCAAAGTAAAAAAAAAATAAAATTAAAAAATAAAAAATAAAAAAACTCAAAAAATATTTTATAACTAGTAACATAATAAATTATGAATGGTAAATAATAAAATGATGATGTTATTGATTTAAATAAAAATTTATCGACTCAACTGTTGGTGTGGAATACCATCAGTTTTGTCAACTAAAAAAATTTCTCAAACCATATAAATAAATATTATAAGAAAAAAAATATATCAATAAATAACTAGATATTTTATTAGCACAAAAAAAAAAAAAAAAAAAAAAAAAAAAAAAAAAAACTAGATGTTTTATTAAACAATTAGAGGACATAGAGAATAAAAGAAGCGTTCATGTACTTACCTTTGCTTCTGTGGAAGGTCCTTTTCCAAATCAACAACCAGCTGATTGATACCAACAGAAAACCTCAAAAGCTACTGATACTGATATGATCACCATGGTTCGTTGGTCCTTGTTCTTCAATTCTATAAGCATGCCACAAACCAAAATTATAAACAATAATAATAATAATAATAATAATAGCATTAAATAATTAATTAATATATTTTTATTGGCTAGCATACTGTCCAGATGTATATTTAAGACATCTAAATTTATAATAAAAAAATCCCACTTAAAGCTACTGTTTTTATGCCTCAAAATATATTGAATTGAACTTGTCCTTGAGACTTGAGAGTTGAGACTTTGAACCACAATTGCATGTTGCTCCTTTCACATATAGATGAGAGATAGAGAGGGAAGAGACAAAAAAAAAACTATATAAAAATGTAAAACAAAAAAGTGATCCACATAAACAACTAAGAGCTACACTGCCATCTCCTGAGTTTGATGGTTTGGTGCTTAGTGTTTGGTCTTATCTTGATATCTTCTTGTTGAAAACTTTTAGAGAGACAATTATTATTAACAAGAATTTAAACTTTAAGGTTCTCCACGATGCTCACCCCCCCCCCACTTTTATTTTCTTAAAGAAAAAAGGATCACATATATCATATGTACTATATGTGGGACCTACACAATGTGAGTGTGATAGTCTTACCAGAGTAGCAGTGTAGAACAAGGCAATTGATTCTTCAATTTTTCATTTTATTTAATTAAACACAAGCTTGACCAGGTTGAAATTTAATTGGTTTGGTCGAGGTAAACCTGGAGTGGGAATATGGATTATATTTTAGTTCTAGGAGGCTACTGGCTAATAAGGGCTAAGGAATGGCATCATTAATATTGCAGTGATATCGTACTGATAATTTCTATTTGATGAAACCTATATCACTACGTTTTAATACTAATTAGTTGCTGACAAATACCATTAGATTTTCTTTTGAGTAATCTCATTAATTCATTGGATATTTTATATTTCACATATCAAATGATTCATCCAGTCAAACAAATGTGGTTTCAGTCAATGTGCCCATTAATTTAAAATAAAAAGCAAGTCCACTTTTTAAGGATTCAATTCATACATAAATGACCTGCTACTGTAAAACAAAATTTTCTTCAAAAAATGTAAGTTTGCAACCTACCCCAATTAAGCAAACTACAATAGCTTCTATTTCTAGAAGTTATCATGGTATGTTTTATTCCTAATCATTGTTAGTACTATGAAAAAAAAATTTACTATTTGGGAGAGGTTTGTGTTCTTATATTGAATTATTTTTAGTAATAAATTATAAATTAGGACAAGATTTATCTAATCACCCATGTAAAACTCTTTTTTTTCCAAAATAAATTATCTGACCACTTTTTTTTTCTTAATTTCAACTACTCCATTCTGCCAAAAATGGGGAAAAAATCAATCTTTCATTTTCTGTTTACTGAGCTTGAGCCATCTCATTGGAGACCATTTGTCAACATTTGAGACTTCACAGCAGAACTGTCATCATACGATTCCAGAATTACTATTTTATTAGCACCAAGCAGAGTTAAGTGGTTAACCAGATTTAGTTTGTTGTAAGTATTTTTGTTCTTGGTTCTTAGCCCCCATAAAAAAGAGTGGGGTTATAAGTGCTTAACCAGCATAGCTATAGTGAGTTGAAAATCTGTGTGAATTATGATAAGAAAGACATAATTGTTAATCTATGCCAAACTAAAAGAAACTCAAAGCGTAAAAGCTGAAGCGAGACACAGGAACAAAGTCATCCCCACAAAATCAAAAGGTTAGTGGTAGATTCATAGTCCACCCCCAAAAGCTTCAGTATTCTTCAATCTTTAATCTTTTCAGGTTTCTCGATGGTACAAAGTATAAAAATGCATCCAGCAAACATATATCTTTCTCCTGTCCTAGAATGGACTGTTTTTCTCGTTTAAATTTCATAAGCACTTTTCCCAATACAAATTTATTCACAATGGACATCCACACAAACTTTATACTCCAATTTCCCAAATACTTAAATTCTCAGCCTCCCAGCTTTTATCTTCTCCAGGATGTATATAGTTGAAAGGATCAAAATTCAATCAAGAAATCTCTTTCGTTGCTTTCCTTTATTGTACTAGTAAATTTTCTCAAATTTTCAATTTATAATCACAAGCATTCTACCAATAGACAATAAAACACAGCTCAATCACAGTGGATAAGTAACAGTCCAATTCTGCTTTTGCAGAGAATATTAAATGTTAGTTCCACAAATCAATTAGGCCCCTAACCAGGTTGGAGAAATGTGGACAAGAGATTGCAAAAATAGCATAACATGCTAAAGACCTAATGGAAACACACAAATGCAACTCTAATTGCCAAACTACAAGACCTACCTACCAAAGAAACTCACTTACTTTCACCCAACAAACAAAAGCAAAAACAAAAGCGGGAGACATTTACTCAATTGTTCAAAAAAAAAAAAAAAATTGTGAGGCACTAATGATATGCAAGATAATGTTTGAAAAGTTAGTGGTATTGTGACCTTTCTGGAAAGATAGTAATTTTGACAATCTGAGGTGTTTTCCAGTCCTAACACTCTGAGCAGGGTATAAACCCTGTGTTAGCTCTTTTTAAGGTGAAAAAAAGTTGATGGACTTGGTAAGTATTTGGGTCTAACTTAGATACGGGTTAGAAAAAGACATCATTTCCTGATTTTTTTTTTTTTTGAACAATTGAGTAAATGTCTCCCGCTTTTGTTTTTGCTTTTGTTTGTTGGGTGAGAGTAAGTGAGTTTCTTTGGTAGGTAGGTCTTGTAGTTTGGCAATTAGAGTTGCATTTGTGTGTTTCCATTAGGTCTTTAGCATGTTATGCTATTTTTGCAATCTCTTGTCCACATTTCTCCAACCTGGTTAGGGGCCTAATTGATTTGTGGAACTAACATTTAATATTCTCTGCAAAAGCAGAATTGGACTGTTACTTATCCACTGTGATTGAGCTGTGTTTTATTGTCTATTGGTAGAATGCTTGTGATTATAAATTGAAAATTTGAGAAAATTTACTAGTACAATAAAGGAAAGCAACGAAAGAGATTTCTTGATTGAATTTTGATCCTTTCAACTATATACATCCTGGAGAAGATAAAAGCTGGGAGGCTGAGAATTTAAGTATTTGGGAAATTGGAGTATAAAGTTTGTCTGGATGTCCATTGTGAATNAAAAAAAAAAATCAGAATTTTATATATATACATCAAGCATTCTATTTGATATAAAACACTAAGATGTAGATTGGAAGTGATGTCAAGTCCAATAACATTTTACTTAACTCTAATTTCGAGGCTCATGTAGCAGATTTTGGACTTGCCAAATTCTTACAAGATACAGGAACATCAGAGTGCATGTCTGCAATTGCAAGATCTTACGGCTTTATAGCTCCAGGTACTTTTCTTTTTAATACTATAGGCGTACATATTAGTTTCAAACATTATTCATAGTTTTAGCTAATAAATTGCTAGCTTAACACGTCAAGAAACCGTGGATTTAATTATTTAAGAGTTAAGATCACTTGTTTTGATATCATGATATATTACCGTTTATATCAAAAAAATTAAACTATTAACAAATAGTGCAATTAATCATTATCATATCAGTTTGAAACATTATTCATAGTTTTCAATTAATAAATTACTAGCCTAACCTGTTAGGAAACATGAAATTAATAGTTTAAGCCCATTTTTTATATCATGATAAATTATCACTGATATAAAAGCTTAAAAACTATTAAGAAATAGTGAATTTGATCATTTTACTCATTATTCTAACATGAGTTTCTTTCGATCCAATTTCCTGCTCAGGAGATCTAATCACTAAGATTGAGTAGTTAAATAAAGCATAAACCAAAGTCAATTTGACTTGGAGAAATGAGTTGTTCACCCAGAGAAAGAGGTTGCTCTCATTCAAAAACTTATTCATTTTCTTCAACTTTAGGTTTCAAATAACAACTAGATCCATATATAGTATATACATCTCAGCCCCACTGTCCATAAAAATGTACCAAATACTTTCCTTGGGTCCAACCAGTGTATTGAAAGCAGATTCCTGTGCATTCCAAGAAGGGTAAAGCCTTAAGGCTCCACTAACCCAATGGAAAATTCTACTTTTCTTGCTTTTTCTTTTACTCAATTTCATACTAATGGTTAATGAGCCTTGCATGCCTTGAAAGTTGAAACCTTACACCAAATGTTGGCTCACTCTAATTACAACCATCCTTTTAACCAAAACCCAAAACTAAAACCTTAACTAAATGCACGACTACCAAAGAAAGAATACCCCCTTAAAGAATCCAGATTGGGATCCAAGTTTCTTTACTTTCCCTTTCCCTGAACCCTATAAAGAAACATGTGTATGGACTATGGAATACAGACACATAAACCCCAATACCTTTTATTTTTTCACATTAGAGTCTGCTACTTTACTTGGGGAAATAAGCCTCACCTATACTTTCTCTGTAAAAGATTAGTGCGGGCGAGTCATGCATGAAATTCCACTCGTACTTCACAATATTGAAGAGACCCATTTACCCTTCACCCTTCTCTTTGAAGAACCCATGCTAAATTCCACTCGTACTTCACAATATTGAAGAGACCCATTTACCCTTTACCCTTCTCTTTGAAGTACCCATGCTAAAAATTTAGTATAAAAAAAATTGTCTCATGAATATGCATGTGTGATCTGTCTTACAACTCTTCTATGCATCATACATGTAACCTCCTTTTTACACGTGTTTTATAGCTGTGAAACTCACACAATAAGAGGAAGAATTCATATATTTGGTGTCTTATGTATAAGATATATTTGATATAGCCGTATGCTTTATGGATGTGCATCAAGGCAATGTTAAGCCTTTGCCTGGATTTCCTCTCAACAATTCGACTATGGAAACAACAGCAGTGAACCACAAGATCTCTATCTGTGTGTGTGTGTGTGCACGTGCACAGATCAAAAAGATACAGATATCAAAATATCTCCGAACAAGGAATTAATAAACTTAATGAAATTATTTCAATAAGAGTAAACAGTTTCCAAATTTCCCACACAGTTGCAACTTTGAGACTACAAAACTCAAATTAATTCTCTGATGGCACTATTTCCAAAAACCCAACGCATAAAAGCATCATTAACAACATCATGAGCGTCCATCACAGCCAGTGTTCAAAGTCTTACTAGAAATCAAAACTCTCAATCAATTATCACCAAATTAACAAAACCCAAAAATTTTTTCTTTTTTAAAAATCTACTCAATCAAATTACTCTCAAAACTTTCCCATATAAAAACATAAACCCAGAGCAAGCTAAGCCTCCAATCACAAACACAACTACCAAAAGGTATTCTTTCTCTAGAGAACAAAATGACAAAGTCGTATACATGAAAAAGAAGATGCTAACGTAGACAGATAAATACAATCCATTTCTATAGAATGTCAGCAAAGAGACCGATAAAACACAATTTCTAGTAGAACCTGCATTTTACTTCCAAATTTTCTACCTTCTCTAAGTTTTAGAAACCAGGTAACTAGAAGTGCTTATGCTGTGATGAGACAGCCAAAGAATCAGCCATTCCAACCAAAAAGCAGTCATTTCCCAACCAAAATTTTACTTTCTTAGAAACCAAACGAAACCCAAAATCAAAAATTAAAAATTTACCTATCAGTTAAACACTCAATTTTGGGGCAAATGTTGGTAACAGAGGATGAGGAACCCTTCAATCGCAGCAACCGAGCAACAATCTCATCCCTGCACATAGAACAAATACCCAGAAACATTAATTAAAAGCTAAAACAAATAAACCAACCAAACATTAATTATAAACACTCACAGCTTAGTTACTTTTCGGGTAGCTTAGTGGGCTGGGGAGCGGTTTCTTGGACTTATCAGGCTAGGGGATTTTCTAAGAAGAAGAAGAAGAGAAGCGCATGACTGTGAGTGTGCTTCTGTGTGAGGGTGAGGCGCTGAGTGAGGATGAGGGAGGCGTGAGATGAAATGAGGGTTAGGGACTTAGGGTTTGTTTTCGCTATATATATATATAGGACAAGGATTTCCTCCAAACATGTTTACAGCAATTGCTGCAAACATGGACAGATGTCAAACACTTAAAGAAACACATAAGCAAAGGTCATGTGCAACTTTAAGGGGATTGCAGGTAACCCTAACGTTAACAGTGTTAGTAAGAAAGTCTTCTCCTCAAACACGTATGCCTCTCTCTCCTCTCTCTCATCTCCTCCACCTCTGTTTTATCAGCAACCTCAGACCGGCAAGAGCGTGGCGGCCACGTACTAACGGGAAGAAAATACTCTCTCTTTAAAACCCAATCAACGCCTCTTTCGTCCTCATTCTTTGTTCTTCTCAGAAACCCCAACCACTGCCACATGCTCCGCCTTTCCCATCCCCCACCCACCTCTTTGCCGCCAAGGACCACCGATTCTACCACCCATCATTTCAAGGTTCCGACTTTTTTCCTGGTTTCTTACCAAATCCCTCTGTATTTGATACGATTTTGGTTTGTTTTGTGTGATATATTTGGATGATTTAATTCTGGTTTTTTCTTGCTATGATAATTAGATTTCTTGTTTATAATTATCTTAAAATTATCATTTTGGCTGGCTTGAGTTCTTGCTGTGATATATTTGTAATTTTTGTTCTGTAATTTTTTTTTTTTTTTTTTTTTTTTTTTGGGGGGGGAAGGAATTAGTTCTATAACTTAGGTTGCATTTGAGATTTGACATTGGCTGAAAAAACTAGCTTTTTTTTTTTCAACTTATTTTTACTCCTATTCATCTTACTTTTTCTATTAGGAGAAATTAATCATCATTAATGATTTATACATTTACAACAATTTAAGTTTAAAAAAAAAAAAAAAAACCG